>NC_057800.1:410491968-410494270 GCF_018294505.1 Triticum aestivum
CGCCGCCACCGCGGGCCGCGGCCGCCGCCCCGCGCGGGTCGCTGCCCCGCCGCCCGCTCCTCTCCGGCGACCGGAGCCCGGATCCGGCCGCGCCCTCCAACTCCGGCCGTCTACAGCTCCGGCTAGCTCGGATCCAGCCGTGCCTCATTTTCCGTGCAGATCTGAGATATTTTGGATCGGTTGACTTTCTCCTCCTGGATCCCTAATTTTTATACATACTTTGACCTGTGATATCTCCGCATCCGTAGCTCCGATTTGGACATATAGTATATAAAAATGTTTGCCTCGACGAGTACATCATTTCATTCCATTGCATCATTTTCATTTGAGCTCATCTTGATGCCCGAAATGCTGTTAGAAGGAGGCTTCATGAGTTAATTGACAGATCTGTTAGTTAATCTTAGACTTTTGTCATTTTTGCCATGATTATTGTGTGCATGATATGCCTGTGAGTCCTTCATATGTTTTGTTAAGCATCTTGTTATCTTTCCAGAGGTGCAACCCATGCATGTTTAGGATGTGTGTGGTGACTTGTGCAAGTTTGCAAAGTGAGGCACCCGGTAAATCTGTTTTCAGGGACTTGGTAGTTTCGCTAAGTCTGGGATTGTTTTGTTCATGATGCCACATGTTCTTGTTGTTTCCTAGTAATCCGTGCCTCTTTTGAGGATGATCAGTAAGGGAGTTTTGTTAATCTTGTAGTTCTATATCCATCAATGTCTTTGTTTGCAATTATGGAGCACCCTAGATTGAGTCAATCGAGCTCTACTTTTGCTTCGTGGTGAATCTGGGCAGATCGTCAACTTGTTTGCGATTTTGCCGATGTTATTGTAGTTGATCCGTGCATGCTATGCCATTGTTCTTGCCATTTCTAACTTGTATTTTGTGCCTTCTTAAGGGATGTATGCTGGCCTTGCCATGACTTGCACCGTAGTGAGTGCATCGATCTCGTTTACATGCCTTCGTGAGTTATGTTTCAGCATGTCCCAGTTTTCACTAAGTATGAAAACTGATTATGTTTTTGCTATGTTCGTGTGCTTGTTAGTATATTTTGTGATCCCTTTTGGCTCAAGGTCACTAAGGGACTTTTCTTAAGCTTGTTGAGTAGCTCCATGCCATGTCTTTATTTGTCATGTTCAGGTCCTGTAGCATGTTGCTTTGTTGTTCCGAAGAGGGCTATATGACCTGAAATTCTAGACAAGTGTTGATTTCACTAAGTCTGAGATCTGTTTTACCATTTGCGTTTTTGCCATGCTTGTTTGAACCTGTTAATGGATGATTTGGACGTAGCTCAGTGCTAGACTTTTGTTAAGCATCTTGAATGCTTCCCTGCCATGTATTTTGTTGTCATGTTTGGGTGCTGTAGTATGTTCATATCATTGCATTTAGATGCCTACTTGCTGTAAATTGCAGACCAGTGTCATTTTTGAATCGCTTGCCATTTCCAAACCATAACTCCGATTCCGGCGTTCTTTATATCGTTTTCAAGCGATTTCATCTCATCTTTCCAGTGGCACCCTTGTAATTCCAAGTTGAGGCCAGGTTCATGCATTTCCTGTCATATCTTGCATTTTGCATCCCGCATCTCATCTCGCATAGCATATCATCATTTCATCATATTGCTTGATCTTGCATGTGGTTGATTGTATCCTTGTTGCTGTTTGTCTTGTTTGGCTAGAGCCGGGAGACGAGTTCGCTAACGAGGAGCCCATTGAGTTTGCTCTTGAGGATCCAGTCAACTCTGACAACTGTGCAGGCAAGATGATCACACCCTCGAAATCACTACTATCTTTGATATGCTAGTTTGCTCGCTCTTTTGCTATGCCATTGCTACGATGCCTACCACTTGCTTGCAAGCCTCCCAAATTGCCATGTCAAACCTCTAACCCACCATTGTCCTAGCAAACCGTTGATTGGCTATGTTACCGCTTTGCTCAGCCCCTCTTATAGCGTTGCTAGTTGCAGGTGAAGATTGGAGGCCGTTCCTTGTTGGAACATATTTTATTTACTTGTTGGGATATTATTATATTGCCATGTTATCTTAATGCATCTATATACTTGGTAAAGGGTGGAAGGCTCGGCCTCTCGCCTAGTGTTTTGTTCCACTCTTGCCACCCTACTTTCCGTCATATCGGTGTTATGTTCCCGGATTTTTGCGTTCCTTACGCGGTTGGGTTATAATGGGAACCCCTTGATAGTTCGTCTTGATTAAAGCTTTTCCAGCAATGCCCAACCTTGGTTTTACCATTCGCCACCTAGCCTCTTTTTCCCTTGGGTTACCGGAGCCCAAGGGTCATCTTATTTT
>NC_057800.1:410832828-410843329 GCF_018294505.1 Triticum aestivum
TACCCATCCAGGCGGAAGTTATGTGCACAAAAGAGGAGAACGATTCGATGTGGCGTTAGGATTGAGGGTAATTAACTACGTATGGAGACCTAGAGACCTTGAACGTGCATGTGTGAGAGGTATACATGTATACGTGGGATGTGTGTGTGTGTGCGCGCGCATGATCGAGATAAAAGAAAGAGGACATAAGTCATAAGATCAACGACATGGGAGAGACGGATCGGTATGACAATATGCATGCATGTGAGAATGCAGGGAAGAAGGCCCGACAATTGAGCATGTGTTTTTGTCTTTAAGAGATAGTGGCGTGGGATGGATCATGCATCTATGGCGAGCAGAGGGAGTGAGGCACAACGATTGTGCAAAAGAGACCAACCTATAAATGCATATGTATGGAGAGACATATATAGTGTGGGTGATAGGAAGCAAGACTCCGTGCGAGAAAGAAATGTTGATGGAGAAATTATAGATAGATACAGAGATGGATATGCTAGCTAGAGGGACATCCGCTAGTTTGGGTGTTGGAGATGACCGTCGGGTGGTTCATAGGGTGAAGTTATATATGTGTGTGAGAGGGCACTTGACTGCATGTAGAGAGAAACATATGTAGTGTGCGTGATAGGAATCAAGAGTGAGGGCGAGAAACAAGGTTGATGGAGAAACGGATAAATAGAAAGATAAAGATGCTAGCTAGTGTGCGTTAGAGATAGGAGTTGAGTGGATCAGAAGGCTGGGTTATGTGTGTGGGTGTGAGAGACATAGAGAGAGGGTGCATGTGAGTCACATACAAACAGATATCAGAGAGAAATGAGATCCAGAGAGACAGAGTTTTGTGTCTACGAGAGAGAAAGATATTTCACAACGAGAGTGATAGCTAGAGAGACATACGAGGGAACGCAAGATATCTCTAGGGAGAGAGGGTGTGTGTGAGCGACATACAAGAGAACAATGGAGAAATATGATACCCTGGGAGACAGAGTTTGTGTTTGTGTGTGAGAAAGAGATATTGAAGAGGAAGAGTCGTAGGTTCTCATATCTAAGGAGCGAAAGACATCTCTGTATGAGGGGTGTGCGAGTGGCACACATGGGAATAGTAGAGAGAAATGAGACCCCGGGAGACAAAGTTTTGTGTTTGTGTGAGAGAAAGAGATTCCACATGGAGAATCATAGTTAGAGACACATAACAGGGAGCGATATATACTTAGAGAGAGATAGAGCGATGAAGGTCGAGGGAGAGAGTACCGCCAGTGTGTTACGAAGATAAAAGATCATTGTCGACATACAGGTAGCACGAGAGATACTTGAGAGACGATGAACACGTATAGGTCTAGAGAGATAGTCCTATATAAGCATGAGTGATAGCTATATGAGATGAATATCTGGATTAAAGGGGATTCAAATATTTAAACTGGAGATCACGACATCGATAATATCATAACGCAAAATTGGTGTATCAAACATGCATATTCATTTGAATTTGGGCACACGTGTAATGTTATATAGTTTATCAATATTGGTGATCCATAGATTCTTCAGTTACAAACAATGCATGGTTTATATGCAATTAATGTCTAAACGGGATTACACTATATGCTGCGTGTGTGAAACACATTATACATGTTTGAGAAGTAAAAAATCCGCATGAAACACACATTAATTGGAGACAGTTAGCGAGGAATGCATACATTGGATTTCAACATAAAGTGGTTTCAAATATTTGAAAACCCAAATTGATGGATACAACCTTATGAATCTGAGATCATGCCATTTGTAAACCATATTTATGTATAAATGGTGTTGTGCTTTTGAAAGTATATATATAAAAATGATGTATATAGAATGTAATTCCAATTGAAAATGGATCCCGCCCGAAAAAATAGAATACAAACGGGATTCGAATTGAGTTGGCACGGTAAACGTGCACTCTGCAAAATTTGAATGAAGCGGGGAAAGTCGCAGTAACCGCCCGAAACCAAAATCTGTGAGATGGAAATCGCTACTGCCTGTCCCTGCCACGCAAAGCCTATCTGCTGGATTTCTATAGGTTTCGATAGGGGTAGGTTTGTAATTTCACCCAAACGTGATGTAACCGCCTCTCACCCGAATTCATACACGGTCAACGCCAAAACACAGTGTGTCCTCGGCCGAAATCGACTCCCTCCCCGATTCATATTCATACACGGTGGGCGCCAAAAACAAACTCTCGTCGGCAAATATTCGGTGTATGCGAGATTACCGTCCTATCCCCAACCGACTAATGTTGCTGTGATGTAGTAGAAATTTGAAACGGGGGCTAAGTTTGTAAATTTCCGCGCATTTGAGACAAGCGCACCCTGAATACATGGTCTTCCCTTCCTCTCTACCTCACTTTTCCCCATTCATACTCCGTGGGCGCCAAAACACCCTCTCCACCGCACCCTCCTCCGTCCGCCGCCGTCCGCCACCCCATCCACTGCCGTTCTCCTCCACCATGCGGGAGCTGATACCCCGACGTCGCCGTCCATTACAAGAGATCGACCTCTCTCATCCACGGCTCCGGACCGGGATCCTTGCATCCCGTCCTCTCGCTTCATCCCCGCCATCGTCCACCTTGTCGGCGCCGCTCCTATGACCGTATCGTCCACCGCGCCCTGCCGCCACCGTCTACCCTCCTAGATCTGCTTCTACGCCGCCGACAGCCATCGCTACTGCAGCACCGTCAAATTCTCAGCAGATGCGTACATGGCGCCGCACCAGAGGCGATACTGCTTAACTTATTTATCACAGCAAGAAAATAGATCGCCACTGCTTTACTCTGATTTCTTGTCTTGGTTGCGAAGTTGCCTTTGTCCGGTTTGCACCTGCAGATTCGCCATGGCACGCTCAACACTATACTCCCAATGCTTATGGTTCTCCGCTTTTATATTCCACACTAGTTAAATCACAGTAGACTAAATTTCAAAATTGGGTCAGTCGATTTTTCAGAGCTCGCCGGAGTTCGCCGGTGCGATCGAAGGGGCTCGGGTGGTTGTGGGGCCTCGCCGAATGAAGAAAACTCGACGCGGGTGGGGGTTGGGGCGGGGGTGGCGGAGGAACACAGGCGGTGGGGGCCGGTGGTAAGGCCGACGGCCCGTGCGGTGTTCTGTATGGGAAGAATCAGAGACGAGGAAGAAGAAGGTTTAGGAGACGTAGGATCTTCATATAACCGCCTGAAATGGTCGAGAGATAGCTGGGAGTTGCATTCTTAATGTGCTCTGGTTCATCATGTGTGGGCACTGCGCAACCAACATTTTATTATCCAAAATTTGCTTGCTCTTCTTTACCATGTTCCTATTTCATTCTTCTTTAATATGTTCTCTCTCCGTTCCTAAATACAAGTCTTTGTATAGATTCCACCATGGACTACATATGGAGAAAAATGAGTGAATCTACACTCTAAAATGTATCTGGATACATCTGTATGTGATCCATAGTGGAAATCTCTACCAAGACTTATATTTTGGAACGGAGGGAGTATGATAGTAGTACAGTTTGTTCCTTGTACTGAAGATGAGCAGGGACATTTGCAGTGTAGAGGTCTATACGGTCCGTTGTGATGGACACTTTGAGCCTCTTTGATTCGTAGGATCTTGTAAACATAGGAATAGGATTTGTAGTGGCCTGCCCACTTGAATCCTATAAGAATAGCAAGGAAATGTGGGGAGCTGTGTCGCCTTTGAGAGTTACACTGATATTAATAGTACCGCACCTTCACTTGAAGAGAGCTGGTATCCAAAGCCTTTCTATCCATACTGGCAATACTAGAACACATATTCCAGCAAGTTCCACTTTACTGATTTTACTCTAATGCTTAAGGTTTTCCTGTTATATCTACACTATGATCTGTGTAGCTGCTTTGTGTCGCACTAGCAGCAGTCCACTCTTGAAGCTAAACGCTGCAATGACTTACAAAATTGGCACCAAGGCATTGAGTGCCATTCTGGATGCAATGAAACTCATACGCTCCCCACCTGTTGATTCTTGTTCAGAATATGATCCTAATGACCATTCTAACCTCGAGGAGTCAAAGGCAGATGGCCTGTCCTGTTCACCCATCAAGGTGCCTGTTCTAATTTGGCAATGTTTTATTGATTGCGGGTATCTTGCATATGTTGTCTTGCATTTCTTTTACTTTGTTGCACCGCCATCTGCTTAGTTTACTCATCATATATGTCGAGATGCCATGCCCATCCATTATCAATACATATTCCATCTGTCATCATACCATGTTTTTCCACTCAAATGTTGTTCTTGTGCATCAGACATCAAAAAGGAAGAGGGTGATTGCCGAACCTGAAGGAGCACCAGCAAAGTCCTTGAAAAACGTGGTGGTGCCGGAGAAATCAGACAACACCCCACTTATATTGACTGTACAACCAGTTACACAAAATGTAGGACCGACAACAGCAGACTATACCCATACTTCACTGGCCACACCACTAGCCCCACCACACAGGACCTACACTCCAGCAAAAGGTATACCGATTTAATTTACCAGAGCACCAGCTGTACCACAGAAAAATCCCACTCCAGCAAAAAGTACAGCAAGTCCACCGGCCGAAGACCTATCCCAACTACAGAGACGGCCAATTCCTGCAGATTGGAACCCCATTCCATTTATTCCCAGTTTAAAAGACAATGCTTTCAATGTTGTTAGGGACTACGTGCATATATTCCCATCATGGGAAGATTATTGTGAAGACAAACACCATTTTCACATCTTCCTGTCCAACTTACGTGTAAGTGCTATTATTCATGGTTATTATTTTCTTGTTTTCTGCTGATTGAACACATCAATGATTTACATTACATTGTTGTAACTAGGCGAGGGTCAATCTGGATAGTCATGACGAGCAAAGCTTGCTTGTTCTTTTAAAGTAAGCATTGCAGCAGTATCGGTGTTACCTGAGGAAATCACACTTTGATGGCAAGTCTATAAACGAATTTCCGGTGAAGTCTCCTGTGCTAAATTTAGAAGACATTGAATGGAAAAACCTTGTTATGCACTGGTCTCGTTCCCAGAATGAGGTACTGTCTATGAAATCACATGACAATTTGAACTTCTACTTTTCCGCATGTGCCTTACGGATCTTTTTTGCAGGAAATCTGCTCGAAGAAGAATTCCGGTTTGACAAGAACGACAGGATATCGCAAATATGTTGTCCGCTGCTTTGCTCTTGTTAGTACCTGTTGTCATGTATCACTGTACTTGCATACATACCTGGTTCATTATGTGACAGCAGTATGCATGATAGCTTGCTTATCAATTGTTCGCTCCAATTTATCTGATCTGTATGAATGGTTACATTAGTGTAGAATACATCCAATGCCAATGTTCTTTTTAGCTCTGCATTGTTCTTGTAAGTACATGCTGTCCTTTATCAGTGTACTTATAATGATAGGTAGTTGTTCATGTACCATCACTCTATAGCTTATTTTCCTTTGCCCTCCATTTTCTACACATCAGATCTATATTTACTCTTACCATAAGGTTGGTATTGAAGAAGTTTAGCTGTGCATTGCTCTTGGCTGTACCTTTTGCCTGTATCGCTGCACTTACATTTATAGCTACTTGGTTATGTAGCATCACTCTTCATCTTATCTTAAATATTCTCCATTTTTTCGTATATTATCACATCTATATTTACTCTTAAACAAATGTAGAATAAAGGCAATGCTTTTGAAGAAGATTTTGTGTTAAACTTCTTGAATTGCCCCCCCCCCATCAGCATGGACAAGACCTTTATAGAGCCTGTCTTCACCAATAATGTAAGTTTGTCCATCTCAAGCCTTGAAACTTTGTTGTATATATTTGGTTAGGCATGACTGCAACAATTGTTTATTTTTAGTGTTTGCATCAAATTGCTTGTTTAAAGTTTATTATGTAGTTCATAAAAAAAGTTTGTCCTTTCTCAATTTAAGTTTTCAGTTGTACAACCAAGTTCCTTCTTCATACCATGTAAATTAAACTATACAGAGCAAGTGATCTTCTTTTGCACTGCATATATGCTTCTGTTCTTCATCCGTAATCCAGTGGTGTGGTGAACCTACCCACTACAGCACAATGTCATATTCTGTAGTGTCTTAACTATGAACAATGTCATATCATTCTACTATTATTTAAACTGTCTCTTTATTTGCCAATCTGAAATGGTATAAATTGACAGCACACTAACCATTGATACTTATGAGTTCTTGATCTATAATCCAGTGGTGTCGTGAAGCTGCCAACTCCTTCACAATGTCATTTCCTGCCATGTCTTGACCTGAACAATACCATATTGTGTTAATGCAATTTTAAACTGTGTCACTTTATTCATCAGTAAGAAATGTGATGAATTGTCAGCACTTATACTTTTATGTGCAAAACATGTCATCTGTCTACTTGTTTATCTTTCAGAGTGAGGAAGATATAAGTGTTGAACAAGCACAGTCTCATCATCTTGCTCAGCTGCTTGCGCTGCAGCTCCCCAGCAGGGCTAACCTTTCTTGAACTCTATTGAAGTGTTGTCGGTTTTGTATATTATTTTGTCGGCGTGTTTATTTGCACTGGTGGCGATCTTTGATGCCCAGTGTATGTAATCTGATGTCTGTTTGTGCTTTATTATCATAGTGGCGAACTGTGATGCCCAGTGGATGTAATATGCCGTAATTTCTTTATTGTATAGTCTAGGTTTTTTCTTATTCATGATGTTGCAGTTATTTTACTGTATATATATCCTATCTTCGCAGTAAACCGGCCAAACCGTAAAATTACGGTACATAATCAGGTCGTCATGCAATCACGACGTAGGTTAGGCCTGAAACGTGCCGAACAGCTCACGGGCCGGCAGCAGCCCAAAATGAACCCCGGCCCATGATTGTGCGAATCAAATCACGGGCTTTTAACATGCCAAAATTGTCTCGGTCCTTGTTTGGCCCAATCAGATATCGGCTGCGAGCAGGCCGGATGCAAATCGGGCCGTAGTTAGGCCCAACTATATGACAGGCTTTTAATAGGCCGAAATTAATATAGGGTCAAAATGTCAAACGGGCCCTTAACAGGCCTAAATTAATATAGGGCCGAAATGTTAAATGGGCCCTTAACAGGCCAAAACTAATATCAGGCCGAATTACTAAATGGGCCTTTAGCAAGTGGGCCCAAAAGCATAGTGTCTAGTTGACGGGCCGAATCTGATATGGGCCATAATTGAGCCCAAAGCCTCTTAAAGGGTCAGACCTGATCTGGGCCGTAATTTGGCCCAGAACATGACAGGCTTTTAACGGGTCGGATCTCATATGGGCCACTATTTGGCCCGGAGCGTGGCAGGCCATTAATGGACCGGATCAAATATGGGCTGACATTTGGCCCAAAACATGGCAGCCACTTAATGGGCCGGCCTACTAGGGTCCTCAAAATCTTGTGGGCCTACAGCTGGGCCGGCCCATTAATGTCGGCGAAATCTCATGGGCCTTTAGCTGGGCCGGCCCATTATGATCCGCAAGAATCTTGTGGGCCTTTACCTGGGCCGGCCCATTATGGCACACAAAAATCTTGTGGGCCTTTACCTGGGCCGACCCATTATGGCCCACAAAATCTTGTGGGCCTTTAGCTAGGCCCGCCCATTATGGTTCGCAAAATCTCGTGGGCCTTTAGCTGGGCCGGCCCATTATGGTCCGCAAAATCTTGTGGGCCTTTAGTTGGGCCGGCCCATTTAAACTTGATGGGCCGGTCCACGTGTCAACATATCATAGACGCGTCTCGCCCATGGGATGAGTGACACATGTGCCAACACAAACTTGATACGTGTCTCCTCCAGCCAATGATGATTTTACACGTGGAAATTCCCCATTGGTCGGGGCTGTTAACGGGTTATCGGATCCAAAACCCGACCCGATAGCTTAACGACGTTCCGTTACAGTGGATGCCACATGTCGGTCACCCTTGACGAAAGCACTTCTGTGACGCGCGATTTATCATCATGGAAGTGGACACTTCCATGATGATAATTTTGGTAATGTCATGGAACACTTCTACGACAACACAGGTATGACTATCTTGATTCTGTCATAAAATCGTCATGGATGTACATGCATGACAGAAAACACGACCTACTGTGACAAACACGTATCATCACGGAAGTGTTTTTTTTGTAGTGCATGTGGCTCCCCTGGCCGACTTCTTTCGCATATATATCCATATACCCTAAAAACATCGTAGAACAGAATAGATCGGGAGTTCCGCTGCCAGAAGCCTCCGTAGCCACCGAAAACCAATCTAGACCCGTTCCGGCACCCTGCCGGAGGGGGGAATCCCTCTACGATGGCCATCTTCATCATCCCGGCGCTCTTCATGACGAGGAGGGAGTAGTCCACCCTCGGGGCTGAGGGTATGTACCATTAGCTTTGTGTTTGATCTCTCTCTCTCTCTCGTGTTCTCGAGGTGGTACGATCTTGATGTATCGCGAGCTTTGCTATTATAGTTGAATCTTATGATGTTTCTCCCCCTCTACTCTCTTGTGATGAATTGAGTTTTCCCTTTGAAGTTATCTTATCGGATTGAGTCTTTAAGGATTTGAGAACACTTGATGTATGTCTTGCACATGGTTATCTGTGGTGATAATGGGATATCATGTGATCCACTTGATGTATGTTTTGGTGATCAACTTGCGAGTTCCGTGACCTCGTGAACTTATGCATTGGGGTTGGCACACGTTTTCGTCTTGACTCTCCAGTAGAAACTTTGGGGCACTCTTTGAAGTTCTTTGTGTTGGTTGAATAGATGAATCTGAGATTGTGTGATGCATATCATATAATCATACCCACGGATACTTGAGGTGACATTGGAGTATCTAGGTGACATTAGGGTTTTGGTTGATTTATGTCTTAAGGTGTTATTCTAGTACGAACTCTATGATAGATTGAACAGAAAGAATAGCTTCGTGTTATTTTACTACGGACTCTTGAATAGATCGATAAGAAAGGATAACTTTGAGGTGGTTTCGTACCCTACCATAATCTCTTCATTTGTTCCACGCTATTAGTGACTTTGGAGTGACTCTTTGTTGCATGTTGAGGGGTAGTTATATGATCCAATTATGTTATTATTGTTGAGAGAACTTGCACTAGTGAAAGTATGAACCCTAGGCCTTGTTCCAGCACATTGCAATACCGTTTACGCTCACTTTTACCACTTGTTACCTTGCTGTTTTTTTATTTTCAGATTACAAAAACCATTATCTACTATCCATATTGCACTCGTATCACCATCTCTTCGCCCAACTAGTGTACCTACACAATTTACCATTGTATTGGGTGTGTTGGGGACACAAGAGACTCTTTGTTATTTGGTTGCAAGGTTGTTTGAGAGAGACCATCTTCATCCTACGCCTCCCATGGATTGATAAACCTTAGGTCATCCACTTGAGGGAAATTTGCTACTGTCCTACAAACCTCTGCACTTGGAGGCCTAACAACGTATACGAGAAGAAGGTTGTGTAGTAGACATCACTGACCTACACGGTTGCAACCTATCATGTTGTAGAATTTTTAGATGAAGAGTAAGGTGCGATAGGTCATTGTCATGCACTCAGTTTTGCCGTGGAGTTGGATGGACTCATTTATCTTCGAAGCTTTCGCAGTTATCTTATTTATATGGCCTTCAGCCATATTATTGTAATAGGTACTATTTTTGAGACACTCGTGTAATAAGTGTGTGATTGAACTCTGCAATAAATCCTCGAGTACTGTGTGTGTCAGCAATATCAATCCAGGGATGACACTTAAGCATAGAGATTACGGTCCATTGGGATCGGGTCGCTACAGCCTCCTCACATATGCACCCCACCACGTCGACGAGTGATGTCTGGCATTACACCTGGGGCAAAGCAGATAACCGACCCGCTGACTACTACAAGTTCTATTTTCGAGACGTGAATGCCCACCCAGCATTTGCTCTGCTCTGGCACTCTCATTGCATCATGCGGATCAAGGTCTTTGGATAGCTTCTCATGAATGACAGATTGAACACGCGCAACATGCTGAAATGACACCACTTTGACATTGGCGATGACCAAGGTTGTTTGCTTTGTGGCACCTCCATCGAAGAAACAGTTGACCACATGATTTTCACTTGCCTGTTTAGCAAAACTTGCTGGCAAAAACTTGGCATTAACTGGCCCTCGTTCACTTGCCGCGTCCAACTGCTTCCACATGGTAAAGAAACTTGGGGCGCCCACTCTTCTTTGACATATTTCTAGTGGTTGCTTCGAGTCTGTGGAAGGAATGAAACAACAACCACTTCATAAGAACTACTCCAAGCATTGAGGGCTGGATGAAAAGATTTAAGGAGGATTTTAGTCTCCTCCAACATAGGACCAAGGGTGCTCACCCTGCCTTCATTTCTTCATTTGTATCTAACTTCCACTGAAGTACTTTTGCTCTTTTCTCCCACCTAACCCCAAGCTTGTTCTGGGTTCAGAGGAGTTGTATATGTAAAAATGAA
>NC_057800.1:410843768-410952362 GCF_018294505.1 Triticum aestivum
AAAACATTGAAAATTAATATAAAATAAACCATAACTCGGATGAAAATACTTTGTACATGAAATTTGCTCAGAACGACAAGGCGAATCCGAATACGCAGTCCGTTCATCCGCCACACGTCCCTAGCATAGAGAACATGCAACTTTCCCCCTCCGATCCGTTTGTCCGAAAATGCGAAACACCGGGAATACTTTCTCGGATGTTTCCCCCTTCACCAGTATCGCTTACTACCGCGTTACGTCACCCCTAGCACCGCGTATTGCCATGTTATGCTTTGTGATGTTTTGATTGCTCTGTTATTTATTGTGTTCCTCCTCCGTTACTTCTTTTCGGTAGACCCCGAGACTGCGGGCGACCCAGTTCGACTACGGTGTTGACGACGCCTCCTTCTCGGCTGAGCAACCAGGCAAGCCCCCCTGATCAACCTGATATCGCATATTCCTTCTCTCTACTGCTTCCATTATAGTAGTGTAGCATGTTACCGCTTTCGATTAATCATATTCTGATGCATAGTGTGTCATTGTTGCTACAGTTGTTACCCTTAGCTGCAATCCTAAATGCTTAGTATAGGATGCTAGTTTATCATCAGTGGCCCTACATTCTGGTCCGTCTGACATGCTATACTATCGGGCCATGATCACTCGGGAGGTGATCACGGGTATATACTCATATACATAATATATGATACATGTGGTGACTAAAGTCGGGTCGGCTCGTAGAGTACCCGCGAGTGATTCACGGATTGGGGGCTGAAAGGACATTTGTCCCGACGGCCCTCTGGGTGGATCTTTGTGGTGGAGCGACAGAGCAAGTTGAGACCACCTAGGTGAGAGGTGGGCCTGGCCCTGGTCGGTGTTCACGGATACTTCAATTAACACGCTTAATGAGATCTTGGTATTTGATCCGAGTCTGGCCACTGGCCTATATGCACTAACCAACTATGTGGGAACATTTATGGGCACTCGACGTCATGGTATCAGTCAAAGCCTTCTTGACGTCACCGACTGAGTGGCACGCGCCGGATTGGACTAGAACAGCAGCTATTGTATTAGGGAGGCTAGTTCTGCCTCCAGCCACATTCGCAACATGCAGGTGTGCAACGGACGATGGGCCCAGACCCCTGCGCGCATAGGATTTAGATCGACGTGCTGACCTCTCTGTTGTGCCTAGGTAGGGTTGTGACGTGTTGATCTTCCGAGGTCGGGCATGACCCAGGAAAGTGTGTCCGGCCAGAGGGATCGAGCGTGCTGGGTTATGTGGTGCACCCCTGCAGGGAATTTTATCTATTCGAATAGCTGTGTCTCTCGGTAAAAGGACGACCCGGAGTTGTACCTCGACCTTATGACAACTAGAACCAGATACTTAATAAAACACACCCTTTCAAGTGCTAGATACAATCCGGTGATCGCTCTCTCATAGGGCGACGAGGACAGGATCGCCGGGTAGGATTATGCTATATGATGATACTTGGTGAACTTACCAGCTACTCTTTTCTACATGCTTCAAGATGGAGGCTGCTAGAAGCGTAGTCTTCGATAGGATTAGCTATCCCCCTCCTATCCTGGCATTCTGCAGTTCAGTCCACAGATACTACTCATTTCATTGATACCAATGCATATGTAGTGTAGATCCTTGCTTGCGAGTACTTTGGATGAGTACTCACGGTTACTTTGCTCCCCCTTTTCCCCTTTCTATACCCAGTTATTGCGACCAGATGTTGGAGCCCAGGAGCCAAACGCCACCGACGATGACTCCTACTACACCGGAGGTGCCTACTACTATGTGCAGGCCGCCGCCGGTGACCAGGAGTAGTTTAGGAGGATCCCAGGCAGGAGGCAGGTGCCTCTTTCTATTTGTATCACAGTTTGTGCTAGCCTTCTTAAGGCATACTTGTTTAACTTATGTCTATACTCAGATATTATTGCTTCCGCTGACTCTTGTGTATTCGAGCCCTCGAGGCCTCTCGCTTGTAATATAAAGCTTGCATTTTTTAATTTATGTCTAGAGTTGTGTTGTGATATCTTCCCGTGAGTCCTTGATCTTGGTCGTACACATTTGTGTTTATCATTTGTGTACGGTCAAATCGGGGGCATCACAGGCACATATATCCAGTTGGATATGGGTAGCATGAGTTATTATTGTTGACACCACCCTTGAGGTGAATATGTTGGGAGGCAAAACAATAAGCCCCTATCTTTCTATGTGTCCGGTTGAAACGTTTTGTTCATGTGTATGCGGTGAGTGTTAGCAATCATAGAAGACTATAAGATGGTTGAGTATGTGGAGCTCTTAGTTAAACTCTGTTGAATAAGTTGAATTGCAATTGCTTGGTGACTAAGAACATAGGTTGTTGAGTTTCAAGAGAGTTCATTGTTTGAACCTTAACATGTGAATTGGTTGCTACTTTAACATGAGAAGTTTTATAAGAAAGAATTGATGTTATGATGCTAGGAAAAGTGATTGAAATTTTCATTGATCAAACTTGTGCACTTTGCTAGCAATCACACTTCACAAATTATTTCTTTTATCATATTCCTACTCGAGGACGAGTAGGAATTAAGCTTGGGGATGCTGATACGTCTCCAATGTATCTACAATTTATGAAGTATTCATGCTGTTATATTATCATTCTTGGATTACAATCATTTTATAGCAACTTTATATCATTTTTTGGGACTAACCTATTGACCCAGTGCCCAGTGTCAGTTACTATTTTTTGCTTGTTTTTTACATCGCAGAAAATCAATATCAAACAGAGTCCAAACACCGCGAAGCTTTTTGGAGAATTTTTATGGACCAGAACACCTAGTATGGGCCAGAGCAGCACCTGAGGGTGCCCTGAGGGGGGCACAACCCACCAGGGCACGCCTGGGGACCTAGGCGTGCCCAGGTGGGTTGTGCCCACCTCGGTGGCCTCCCGCACCCCTTTTTACCGTACAAATTCCCAAAAATTCCAGAAACCCTAGGGGTTAACCTAGATCAGAAGTTCCACCACCGCAAGGCTGTGTAGCCACCAAAAACTAATCTAGACCCTTTCCGGCACCCTGCCGGAGGGGAAAATCATCTCCGGTGGGCATCTTCACCTTCCCGGTGGCCACCACGATGAGGAGGGGGTAGTCCACCCTCGAGGCTGAGGGTTTGTACCAGTAGCTATGTGTTCAATCTCTCTCTCTCTCTCTCTCTCTCGTGTTCTTGAGATGTCACGATCTTGATGTATTGCGGGCTTTGTTAATGTAGTCGAATCATATGGTGTTTTCCCTTCTCTATCTTGTTGTGATGAATTGAGTTTTTCCCTTTGAGATTTCGTTGTTATTAGATTGAATACTTTTATGGATTTGAGAACACTTGATATATGTCTTGCAATTGAATACTCGTGGTGACAATGGGGTATCGGATTGACTCACTTGATATACGTTTTGGCACTCAACTCGCGGATTCCTGAGGTGACATTGGGGTAATCTAATCATAGGGGTTGATGCATGTTCTTGTCTTTGTTTCTCCGGTAGAAATCTTGGGGCACTCTTTGAAGTTCTTTGTGTTGGATTGAATATTATGAATCTGAGTTTGCTTTGGTGTTATTCTAGTACGAACTCTTGGTTAGATCGGTAGGAAAGAATAGCTTCGTGTTATTTTAGTACGAACTCTAGGATAGATTGATCGGAAAGAATAGATTTGAAGTGGTTTCATACCCTACAAACAATTCCGTCTTATGTTCTCCGCTAGATAGGAACTTTGGAGTGATTCTTTGTTGCACGTTGAGGGACGGTTATATGATCCAATTATATTAGCACTGTTGAGAGGTTGCACTAGTGAAAGTACGGACCCTAGGCCTCATATTCAAGCATTGCAATACCATTTTTGTGCCCGTTTACTATTTGCTACCTTGCTGTTTTTATTTATTCAGATTATAAATATATATTTCTACTATCCATATTACACTTTTATCACCATCTCTTCGCCGAAGTTGTGCACCTATACAATATGCCATTGTATTGGGTGTGTTGGGAACACAAGAGATTTCTTGTATTTGGTTGCAGGGTCGTTTGAGAGAGACCATCTTCATCCTACACCTTTCACAGATTAACAAACCTTAGGTCATCCACTTGAGGGAAAATTGCTACTGTCCTACAAAACTTTGCGCTTGGAGGCCCAACACGTGTCTACAAGAATAAAGTTGCGTAGTAGACATCAAGCTCTTTTTTGGTGTCGTTGCCGGGGAGGTGAGTGCATGAAGGTAGTTGAATCTTTTAGTTTCTTGTTTTCTCACTAGTTTGGTTTATAAAAAGAAAACTACATAAAAACTGGAATTGAGGTTGCATCATATTATTGATCATCTTTATAATATCTTTCTTGAAAATGATCATTCGGAAAATTGTGCTCAATTGTTAGAAGAAGAAGTCAATAAAATGTTTGGCACAGAATATTTGAATGATGAGCATGATTGCAATGTTGTTAGTATGAATTCTTTAAATATCCATGATGCTAATGATATTCAAAGCCATAAGCTTGGGATGCTATATTTAATGAACGTGATATTTTATCCCCCCAAGATTTGATGTGCAAATTTGTTATAATGATTGCATGCCTCCTATTTATGGTGATTATAATGATAAAAGTGGATTCGGAGAGGTCATGACTTTATTTAGTGATGAATCCACTATTTTGGAAGAGGTTTCAATTGATTATGATGAGAACAAAGTTGCTATTTATGATGATTATGGTGATGACATGTATGCTATAAAGAATAATGATAACCATGAAACTTGTCATCATTATTTTAATGTTCAATCACATGATAGTTATTTTGTTGAGTTTGCTCCCACTACTATTCATGAGAATAAATTTGCTTATGTGGAGAGTAATAAAATTTCTATGCTTATGCATCATGAAAAGAGTGATTTATGTGATAGTTATGTTGTTGAATTCATTCATGATGCTACTCATAATTATTATGAGAGGGGAAGATATGCTCATATATATTTCAATAATATCAAGTTTCCTCTCCATGTGTTGAAAATCTTGAAGTTTTGCTTGTTTTGCCTTCCTATGCTAGTTGATTCTTGCTCCCATAGATTGTTTTCTCAGAAAATACCTATGCATAGGAAGTGAGTTAGGCTTAAATGTGCTAGTAATATGCTTCATGATGCTCTCTTTATGTTTCAATTCTTATCTTTTATGCGAGCATCATTGAAATCATCATGCCTAGCTAAAAGGCATTAAAAAGTGCTTGGGAGACAACCCAACACTGTTACCTACTATTTTTATGTGTTCACATGCTTAGGATACTGTAGTAATCATGTTTATTTCTTTTGTTTCAATCAAGTGCCAAGTAAGACCTTTGGGATGGCTTGCGGTGATAGTTGATTTGGTGTTGCTGAAAAACAGAAACTTTTGCACTTAGTAAAACAATTCTCATTTTAACAAAAGCGTGATAAAATGTTGATTATTTGTGCAGAAGGTTAATAGACAAATTTCCCAGGTTTTCCTAAATTTTCAGAATTTTTGGAGTAGCAGAAGTATGGTTGGAGTACAGATTACTAAAGACTGTTCAGTTTTTGACAGATTCTGTTTTCAATGCATAGCTTGCTTGTTTTCTAGTTTGTATGGCTTATATTGCTCAATACATATTGTGGAAATGATATGCTATAGTAGGCATTGTGTGATAACAATTATGAATCTTGTCTTTGACAGTACCAAAAGTGAAATGGTTTGCTCTTTATCATGCTAACCTATCTCACAAAGTTTCATTAAGTTTTGTGTGATTGAAGTTTTCAAGTTTTGGGTGAGATGTCGATATGAGGAGAATAAAGAGTGACAAGAACCTAAGCTTGGGGATGCCCAAGGCACCTCAAGGTAATATTCAAGGAAGATGTAAGCTACTAAGCTTGGGGATGCTCCGGAAGGCATCCCCTCTTTCGTCTCCAACATTATCAGTAACCTCACTTGGAGCTATGTTTTCATTCGTCACATGAGATGTGTTTTGCTTGGAGCATAATTTATTTTGGTAGGATTTTCTTGATGTTATTTATAATAACATTTTGCATCTTTCTTTTCAATAAAAATATCAATTATAGCCTTTGCCATGCTTATTTTGCAAGTCTACATGTTGTTGTTTCAAAACAGAAAGTTTATCGATGTTGCAAAAATTCCCTAGAAAATTCAGAATATGATGAAGTGTTGAAAGTTTTTGAAAAATATTCTCTGATAATTTTTCTACAGTGTGTCATTTTTTTCATAATTTTTGGAGTTTAAGAAGTATTGATACTCTTGCATTCTTTACAGACTATACTGGTTTGGCAGATTGATGTTAAGTTTGCATATGTTTGCTTGTTTAATGATTCTATTTGAGGATAGAAGTATTAAATATGAAGAGGCATTTAGTATGCAATGTTGAATAATAATTTTAGTGATTTTCTATAGTAGATAATTATAAGGCTTTTGCATTTGTTTATACTAACTTATCTCACGAGTTCTTGTTGAGTTTTGTGTGGATGAAGCTTTTGAGATTTAGGAAAACTGCGATATGAGAAAAATTAAGGAGACACAAAATCTCAAGGTTGGGGATGCCCAAGGCACCCAAGATAATATTTCAAGAAGTCTCAAGCATCTAATCTTGGGGATGCCCCGATAGGCATCCCACCTTTCCTCTTCAACAATTATCGGTTAGTATCGGTTGAGCCTAAGTTTTTGCATCTTCACATGAGTTGTCCTATTCTTAGAATGTAATTTTATTTTCATTTTGCTTGCTGTTTTCATAAAATACTTAGATCTAAAAGTTTTTAAATAAATTAGAGTCCTCAAATGGTTGCCAGGGAGGCTAGATAAGCGGCATTCACATCCTGTCAACGAAGCTCTTTTCTATGGAATTGCTCTAGTGCTTCACTTATATCTTTTTGAGCACAGTGTGCTCTAGTATTTTTTAAGAAATTCTCTCTTGCTTCACTTAAATTAATTTGAGAGAAAGAAATATTATGCTCATGATCTTCACTTATATCTTTTTGGAGTAGCTTATCATTTACTCTTGTGCTTCACTTATATCCTATGAGTAAATTGTTGAATGAATTGAATATCATGAAGTTGAAATCACATCATGCCTAGTGGTAGCTTCACATTGGATTTAGAAAGTGTAATCTTTTGAGGTCTGACAATCACAATATTGGTCATACAAGCAATTTATGAATAATTAGTATAAAAGAGAACTTTCACATGCAAATACACTATCTTGGAAATCTTTTGTGATTGTGAGCCCCCATCAAAATATTATATGCCAAAATTGTTTACGTTGGACAAGGAAGAAAACGTAATGATTTATGTTTTTTCATATTCACATAGAAGTTATATTGTCATAGATCCTTCAACATGTGGTGCTTGCCCCCCATCTTTGCTAGACAAAAAATTCCGCACCAAGTAGAGATACTACTTGTGCATCCAAAAACCCTTAAACCCAAATCGTATTTTCAAGAGTCCACCAAACCTACCTAAGGATTGAGCAAGATCCTTCAGGTAAGTTGTCATCGGAGCAATAAGGTAACAAAAATTGCTTCTAATAGTGTTAGATCATTTAGTGCAAGAGAAAATTGAGCGTTGTATGAACTTGTGATGGCAAAGAATAGAAGCGACAGACTACATATTAAAGGTTGCTATCATAAGGGCCAATATAACCTGACGTTCTTTTGCACTAAGGGGTTGAGCATACAAACAAATAAGCGCATGGCAACCTTAGTTCCTTCTGCGAAGGGCCTATCTTTTACTTTTCAGTATTTACTTTTATGCAAAGAGTCAAAGTTTTCCCTCTATTCCTTTTTATTTTTCTCTTTTGGAAGCATCATGTGGTGAGGAAAGATCTAGGCACATATATCCAGTTGGATATGGGTAGCATGAGTTATTATTGTTGACACCACCCTTGAGGTGAATATGTTGGGAGGAAAAACAATAAGCCCCTATCTTTCTATGTGTCCGGTTGAAATGTTTTGCTCATGTGTATGCGGTGAGTGTTTGCAATCATAGAAGACTATAAGATGGTTGAGTATGTGGAGCTCTTACTTAAACTCCGTTGAATAAGTTGAATTGCAATTGCTTGGTGACTAAGAACATAGGTTGTTGAGTTTCAAGAGAGTTCATTGTTTGAACCTTAACATGTGAATTGGTTGCTACTTTAATATGAGAAGTTTTATAAGAAAGAATTGATGTTATGATGCTAGGAAAAGTGATTGAAATTTTCATTGATCAAACTTGTGCACTTTGCTAGCATTCACACTTCATAAATTATTTCTTTTATCATTTACCTACTCGAGGACGAGTAGGAATTAAGCTTGGGGATGCTGATACGTCTCCAACGTATCTATAATTTATGAAGTATTCATGCTGTTATATTATCATTCTTGGATGTTTTACAATCATTTTATAGAAAATTCCCAAAAATTCCAGAAATTTAATCTAGATCAGAAATTCCCAAAAATTCCAGAAATTTAATCTAGATCAGAAATTCATTCTCGGTGGCCTCCCGCACCCCCTCTTTACCCTATAAATTCCCAAAAATTCCAGAAACCCTAGGGTTAACCTAGATCAAAATTTCCGCCGCCGCAAGGCTCTGTAGCCAGCGAAAACCAATCTAGGCCCTTTCCAACACCCTGCCGGAGGAGGGAATCATCTCCGGTGGCCATCTTCATCATCCTGGTGGCCACCACGACGAGGAGGGAGTAGTCCACCCTCGGGGCTGAGGGTTTGTACGAGTAGCTATGTGTTTAATCTCTCTCTCTCTCCCTCTCTCGTGTTCTTGAGATGTCACGATCTTGATGCATCGCAGGCTTTGTTAATACAGTCTGATCATATGGTGTTTTCCCTTCTCTATCTTATGATGAATTGAGTTTTTCCCTTTGAGATTTTGTTGTTAGTGGACTGAATACTTTTATGGATTTGAGAACACTTGATATATGTCTTGCAGTTCAATACGGGTATCTTGTTGATTCACTTGATATATGTTTTGGCACTCAACTCGCGGATCCCTGAGCTGACATTGGGGTAATCTATGCATAGGATTTGATGCACGTTCTTGTCTTTGTTTCTTCGGTAGAAATCTTGGGGCACTCTTTGAAGTTCTTTGTGTTGGATTGAATATTATGAATCTGAATTTGCTTTGGTGTTATTCTAGTACAAACTCTTGGTTAAATCGATCGAAAAGAATAGCTTCGCATTATTTTAGTACGAACTCTAGGATAGATTGATCGGAAAGAATAGCTTTGAGGTGGTTTCGTACCCTACAAACAAACCCATCTTATGTTCTCCGCTAGATAGGAACTTTGGAGTGATTCTTTGTTGCACGTTGAGGGGCGGTTATATGATCCAATTATATTAGCATTGTTGAGAGGTTGCACTAGTGAAAGTACGGACCATAGGCCTCATTTTCAAGCATTGCAATACCATTTTTGTGCCCGTTTACTATTTGCTACAATGTTGTTTTTATTTATTCAGATTATACAAATATATTTCTACTATCCATATTACACTTTTATCATCATCTCTTCGCCAAACTTATCCACCTATACAATTTTCCATTGTATTGGGTGTGTTGGGGACACAAGAGATTTCTTGTATTTGGTTGCAGGGTTTTTTGAGAGAGACCATCTTCATCCTACACCTCTCACGGATTGATAAACCTTAGATCATCCACTTGAGGGAAAATTGCTACTGCCCTACCAAACTCTGCGCTTGGAGGCCGAACACGTGTCTACAAGAATAAAGTTGCGTAGTAGACATCAGTGATGCTAGTGATTATGTTGTTGGTGCTGTTCTAGGGAAAAGAGTTGATAAGAAATTAAATGTTACTCATTATGCTAGCAAAACTCTAGACAGCGCCCAGAGAAATTATGCTACTACTGAAAAATAATTTTTAGTAGTTGTTTTTGCTTGTGATAAGTTCAGATCTTATATTGTTGATTCCAAAGTAATTGTTCACGCTGATTGATACGTCTTCGTTGTATATACTTTTCCAAACAGTTTTGCCCTTGTTTTGGAATCTAACTTGCATGATTTGAATGGAACTAACCCGGACTGACACTGTTTTCAGCAGAATTACCATGGTGTTATTTATGTGCAGAAACAAACGTTCTCGGAATGACCTGAAACTTCACGGAGCAACTTTTTGGAAAATATAAAAAATACCTGCAAAAGATGAAGGCTAGGGGGCCCACCACCTCTCCATAAGGGTGGGGGGCGCGCCCCCTACCTCGTGGGCCCCCTGGTGCCTCTCCGACTCCAACTCCAAATCTATATATTGTGTTTCGGGGAGAAAAAACTAGAGAGAAGAATTCATCACGTTTTACGATACGGAGCTGCCGCCAAGCCCTAAAACCTCTCAGGAGGGCTGATCCGGAGTCCGTTCGGGGCTCCGGAGAGGGAAATCCGTCGCCATCCTCATCATCAACCATCCTCCATCACCAATTTCATGATGCTTACCGCCGTGCGTGAGTAATTCCATCGTAGGCTTGCTGGACGGTGATGGGTTGGATGGGATCTATCATGTAATCGAGTTAGTTTTGTTAGGGTTTGATCCCTAGTATCCACTATGTTCTAAGATTGATGTTGCTATGACTTTGCTATGCTCAATGCTTGTCACTAGGGCCCGAGTGCCATGATTTCAGATCTGAACCTATTATGTTTTCACCAATATATGAGTGTTCTTGATCCTATCTTGCAAGTCTATAGTCACCTATTATGTGTTATGATCCGTTAACCCCGAAGTGACAATAATCGGGATACTTACCGGTGATGACTGTAGTTTGAGGAGTTCATGTATTCACTATGTGTTAATGCTTTGTTCCGGTACTCTATTAAAAGGAGGCCTTAATATCCCTTAGTTTCCGTAAGGACCCCGCTGCCATGGGAGGGTAGGACAAAAGATGTCATGCAAGTTCTTTTCCATAAGCACGTATGACTATGTTCGGAATACATGCCTAAATTAGATCAATGAACTGGAGCTAGTTCTGTGTCACCCTAGGTTATGACTATTACATGATGAACCACATCCGACATAATTCTCTATCACCGATCCATTGCCTACGGGTTTTCCATATATTGTTCTTTGCTTATTTACTTTCCCGTTGCTATTGCTATCATCACTACAAAACACCAAAAACATTACTTTTACTACTGTTACCTTTTGTTACGATTACCACTACTATCATATTACTTTGCTACTAAATACTTTGCTGCAGATACTAAGTTTCCAGGTGTGGTTGAATTGACAACTCATCTGCTAATACTTGAGAGTATTCTTTGGCTCCCCTTGTGTCGAATCAATAAATTTGGGTTGAATACTTTACCCTCGAAAGCTATTGCGATCCCCTATACTTGTGGGTTATCAAGACTATTTTCTGGTGCCGTTGCCGGGGAGCATAGCTTTATTCTTTGAGTCACTTGGGATTTATATCTGCTTATCATTATGAAGAACCTGAAAGATCCAAGAACCAAGATTTATCCCTCAACTACGAGGGGAGGTAAGGAACTGCCATCTAGCTCTGTACTTGATTCACCTTCTGTTTTGAGTAAGCTTGCGACACCTAAAACTGCTTCTGCTATTCGTTATGATATGTCGCATGTTATTGATGATGCTACTTCTGCTATACATGGTACTTATGATGAAACTACTTCTATGCTTGATACTACTATGCCACTTGGTGAATTTCTGGATGAACAATTTGCTAGGGCTAGAGAGATTGAAAATATTGAATTTGATAATACTGATGAAAGTGATGATGAAGAATCACTTGTTATTCCTGAGGGTTATGTTTTTGATCAAGACGCCTCTTTAGCTATTTTAGCTTGCAAAGATAGATATGAACTTAAGAGGTTATTAGCTAAATGGAATAAGCAATCTCTAAATGCTAGAATGAAACCTGACCCTGCTTTTGCTACTTCACCTATCTGTGTTACCGATAAGGATTACGAATTCTCTGTTGATCCTGATATAATTACTTTGGTTGCATCTGATCCTTTTCATGGTTATGAATCTGAAACTGTTGGGGCACATCTTACTAAATTAAATGATATAGCCACCCCGTTTACTACAGATGAGAGAACTCGTTACTTTTATATCCTTAAAATATTTCCGTTCTCATTAAAGGGTGATGCTAAGATATGGTTTAATTCTCTTGATCCTGGTTGTGTGCGTAGTCCCTAGGATATGATTTATTACTTCTCTGCTAAATATTTCCTTGCTCATAAGAAACAAGCTGCTTTAAGGGATATATATAATTTTGTGCAAATTGAAGAAGAGAGTCTCCCACAAGCTTGGGGGAGGCTTCTCCAATTACTTAATGCTTTGCCTGATCATCCTCTTAATAAAAATGAAATACTTGATATATTTTATAATGGACTAACCGATGCTTCCAGAGATTACCTGGATAGTTGTGCTGGTTCTATTTTCAGGGAAAGAACACCGGATGAAGCTGAAATTCTATTGAATAATATGTTGACAAATTAAAATAATTGGACACCTCCGGAGCCAATTCCTGAGCCTATTCCTAAACCAACTCCGAAGAAAAGGGGTATTCTATTTCTCAGTCCTGAAGATATGCAAGAGGCAAAGAAATCTATGAAAGAAAAAGGTATTAAAGCTGAAGATGTTAAGAATTTACATCATATTGAAGAAATACACGGTCTTAATTTACCGCCTGTTGAAGAAACATATGATCTTAATCTATTACCTATTGAAGTAACTCATGGTCTTGATAACCCGACACACGTAGTAAAGGTAAATTCTCTCTATAGATATGATAAAGCTGAAATCCCATTTACTAAGTTTGCTAGCCCATGCTTAGATGAGTTTGATAAATTTATGGCTAAGCAAGAAGACTTTAATGCTTATTTTGGTAGACAATTGAAATACAATTCAAATATGCTTGAACACTTGGGTGATTATATGGCTAATGTCAAAGGTGAACTTAAATTTATTAGTAAACATGCTTCTATGGTTACCACTCAAGTAGAACAAGTACTTAAAGCTCAAAATGATTTGCTCAATGAATTGAATAGTAAGGATAATAATGCTGTTAGAGTTATGACTAGAGGTGGTAAAATGACTCAGGAACCTTTGTATCTTCAAGGCCATCCTAAGAGAATTGAGCAAGATTCTCAGAGAAATAATATAGATGCACCTAGTCCTTCTAAAAGGAAGAAAAAGAAAAATGATAGGACTTTGCATGCTTCTAGTGAACCTGTTATTGAACCACCTGTGAATCCAAATGATATTTCTATTTCTGATGCTGAAACTCAATCTGGTAATGAACCTGAAACTAGTGTTAATGATAATGTTCACGATGATGCTCAACCTAGTAATGATAATGAAGTAGAAATTTAACCTGCTGTTGATCTTGATAACCCACAATCAAAGAATCAACGTTATGATAAGAAAGACTTTGTTGCTAGGAAACATGGTAAAGAAAGAGAACCATGGGTTCAGAAACCCATGCCTTTTCCTCCCAAACCATCCAAGAAAAAGGATGATGTGGATTTTGAGCGCTTTGCTGAAATGATTAGACCTATCTTTTTGCGTATGCGATTAACTGATATGCTTAAAATGAATCCTTATGCTAAGTATATGAAAGAAATTGTTACAAATAAAAAGAAAGATACCGGAAGCTGAAATTTCCACCATGCTTGCTAATTATAATTTTAATGGTGGAATACCAAAGAAACTTGGAGATCCCGGTGTACCCACTATACCATGCTCTATTAAAAGAAACTATGTTAAAACTGCTTTATGTGATCTTGGAGCAGGTGTTAGTGTTATGCCTCTCTCTTTATATTGTAGACTTGATTTGAATAAGTTGACACCTACTGAAATATCTTTGCAAATGGCTGATAAATCAACTGCTATACATGTCGGTATTTGTGAGAATGTGCCCGTTTTAGTTGCAAACGTTACTATTTTAACAGACTTTGTTATTCTTGATATTCCCGAGGACGATAGTATGTCTATTATTCTTGGAAGACCCTTTTTGAATACTGCAGGGGCTGTCATTGTTTGCACTAAAGGCAATGTCACTTTTCATGTTAATGGTAATGAGCATACGGTACACTTTCCGAGGAAACAACCTCAAGTTCATAGTATCAACTCTATGGGAAAAATTCCATCAATTATATTTGGAGGTTTTGAATTTCCTCTTCCTACTGTCAAGAAGAAATATGATGTTCTTATTATTGGGGATGTGCATATCCCCGTTGAGGTAACATAGTGTTATTCGAAATTTCTCCGGTTCCATGTTATTCGGAATGAGTTCGTTAACAAGACTTGATGAACCTTGTTAGTGGATTCCTTTTGATGATCATGAGATGGATGAAACTAGAAGTCACAACCTTTTGTACCCCACTTTTACTTTCTGTTATTTATATTAAATAAAATAAAAATAAATATTTTTCTGTCTGTTATCCGATTATCCGTGCAATATAAAAAATACCCTGGAAATAAAAGTTCTCCAAATGCCCTGAAATTTAAATACGATTTTTTCTAGAATATTTGAGAATATTTTGCACTGAGAACACAGCAGGGGGGGTCAACCACCTGCCCACGAGGGTGGAGGGCGCGCCCTACCCCTTGGGCACGCCCCCTGCCTCGTGGGTCCACGGTGGCCCTCCTCCACTTATCCTTTCACCCACACACTCCTTCTTCCTCCCACAAACACGAATAACCAGCTCAAGCATGAGTTCTAGCTCATCTTGCTGCCATTTTCAATCTCCTTGCTCAAAGCACCTCTCACAAAACTGCTTGGGGAGATTGTTCCTTGGTATGTGACTCCTCCATTGGTCCAATTAGTTTTTGTTCTAGTGCTTTATCATTGCAAATTTCTGCTGCTTAGGTGACCCTATTCTTAAGCTTGCATGTCAACTTTATATGGTCAAAAAGTAGTTTTGATGCATGATATAGGCTCTAGGCACTTGTAGGAGTAGTTGCTGTCAATATTATTGAGTTTGGTTCACTTTTATTTTGAAGTTACTAAAAAAATTCAGCATTTTTCAGAGGAAGAAAAATGCTTAGGAAAATGTTCCAGGGTGGTTCTTCAAGGAAGCAAGGACCCAGGCTTGCAATGCGTGATGCTGATGAAGAGCCACCAAGAGACGCTCCAGTGCGTCCTTGTGAGTGGCCTTCTGAAAATTTTATGGATCGAGCAGGAATTAAGGAAGAATTCATCGCATATTTGCGTAACACCGATCTTGTGAGCTTCGAGGAAGAGAAGTGCAGTCAGTATCACAATATCACTAGTACCTTTGTGAGGAGGTTTGAATTTTCATCTTCACATAATTCTCCAACTGTCCTATTTGATCTTTATGAAAATTCTTACACTATGGACTTAGAAGATTTTACCGCTGCTTGCAAACTTCCACAATGGGGTAGTATAAGGGATCCTCGCAAATCTGAATTTAGAGATTTTCTTGCTAGCATAACTGTGGGAGAATCTAGAGATATTACACAAGCTACCATAGGGAGCATTCACTTTCCTGCTATACATTATTTTGCTCTCTTCATAGGTAGACGCATTAATGGTAAAGATGAGGCATGTCACATGTGTGTCCCTGACCTCAGCATTCTTAGGAGTGCTGTGTTAGGAGATAAATCTTATAATTTGGGAGCCATTGTTGCACGTAGGTTGCATCTTAATGGATTTAATGGAGATTTCTTTGGAGGAATTTATGCAACCCGCATAGCTAATTTTCTTGGTATAGCCATACCCGACGATGATATTGAATTACCTCCTGCTTACCTAGACTTTAATGTTATGGTTCACCACCAGTTTGTCGAGAGGAATGAATCACCTCTCTAGTACCGACTAATCTTTGACAGACGTCGTGATGTCCATATTACTCTCCCTGCTCCTGCCTTCTTTGGTCATCAAGCAAAAGGAAGATATACTATTACCAGAGAGGAGGCAGATGAGTACGAGAGGAAAGCGGAGGCCGCTCATCGCCACGCTGCCGCTCAGCAGGCGATAGCCGCTGCATCGCAGTACGACCCTAGTTACTATTATGGATATCCGCCAGGCCAGCCGTGGCCATGGACCAACTTAGGCCAAAAGCCTAAGCTTGGGGGAGTACGTATTTCCCACTGACATTACATTTATGTTCACACACTCATTGCTAGATGTCGGTGCTCATACTTTTTCATTGTATCATCCATGCTAGTTTATTTCCTTTTTATGCTTTCTTCTTGTGTGTTTAATAAACCTTAAGAAAAACCAAAAAAATTAGTTGTAGCTTTTTGCTAGTTTTAATTTCCATGCTTGTAGTAGTAATTAAAAAGAAAACCCAAAAATATTTCCTGTTCTTCTTTTGCTTGTTGGGAGCTTTCCCGCGTAAATAGTTTTATTTATTTTCTTTTCTTTGGGGGTCGATAGGAGAAGACCATGATTAAATTGTTGAAGGGGCTCTTATATGCATAATTGTTGATCTAACAAAAGAGCCCATATTGCCTTGTCTTCTCCTGTTTATTGAATGCTTGCAGATTCCAGCTTAGTCCAATGCACTCGTACTATTATTATTATTCACATCATTCGGCCGTGCAAGTGAAAGGCAATTACGACTGGTATGAACTCGACCTCTTTTGTTTTTGTAAATATGATTAGTTCATCGTTCCTGATTTAGCCTATTATGAATGAACATGTTTGCAATGACAACTAGAGATCATAGTTTCTTGTGCCATGCTTGATTAGCTATGAGTTATAATGGTTTACCTTGCGTGCCAACATGTTATTAAAATGGTTATGATGTGGTATGATATGGTGGTATCCTCCTCTGAATGATTTAAGTGACTTGACTTGGCGCATGTTCACGCATGTAGTTGAAACAAAATCAACATAGCCTTCACGATATTTATGTTCATGGTGGATTATATCCTACTCATGCTTGCATTCGGTGTTGATTAATTTTAATGCATGTTCATGACTATTGTCGCTCTCTAGCTGGTCGCTTCCCAGTCTTTTGCTAGCCCTCACCTGTACTAAGCGGGAATACTGCTTGTGCATCCAATTCCTTAAACCCCAAAGGTATTCCACATGAGTCCACTATACCTACCTATATACGGTATCTCCTGCCGTTCCAAGTAAATTTGTATGTACCAAACTCTAAACCTTCAAATAAATATCCTGTTTTGTATGCTCGAATAGCTCATGTATCAACTAGGGCTGTTTGTATCTTCCATGTTAGGCGGGTTATTCTCAAGAGGAATGGACTCCGCTCCTCACTCACGAGATAAATGGCTGGTCACCGGGATGCCCAGTCCCATGCTTTATGCAAAGTAAATCAAAATAACTGCAAACAAAACTCCCCCAGGACTCTTGTTAGTTGGAGGCACTCGTTGTTTCGAGCAAGCCATGGATTGATGCTTGTTGGTGGAAGAGGGAGTATAAACTTTACCATTCTGTTTGGGAACCGCCTATAATGTGTGTAGCATGGAAGATATCACCATCTCTTGGTTGTTATGTTGACAATGAAAGTATACCGCTCAAAATATTATTCACCTCTATTTCAAAACCGAGCTCTGGCACCTCTACAAATCCGTGCTTCCCTCTGAGAAGGGCCTATCTATTTACTTTTATGCTGAGTCATCATCCTCTTATTAAAAAGCACCAGTTGGAGAGCACCGCTATCATTTGCATTCATTAGTGTTAATTTACATTGAGTATGACTTGACTGGATCTCTTTTACCATGAATTACAATGTCTAGTTAGTTCTTGGTCTTTAAAGATGCTCTGCATTTATGTTTTGCGGTCTCGGAAAGGGCTAGCGAGATACTATCTTGTTATATCATATTATGATTGTTTTGAGAAAGTGTTGTCATCTGAGATTTATTATTATTGCTCGCTAGTTGATTATGCTATTGATATGAGCAAACTTGAGACCTAAGCGTTATTTGGAATGTGGTTAGTTATAATCTTTGCTGAAAACTTGAATGTTGGCTTTACATATTTACAACAACAAGAGCAAACAGAGTTTGTAAAAGTTTTTCTTTATCACTTTCAGTTTGTCAACTGAATTGCTTGAGGACAAGCAAAGGTTTAAGCTTGGGGTAGTTGATACGTCTCCATCATATCTACTTTTCGAAACACTTTTGCCCTTGTTTTGGACTCTAACTTGCATGATTTGAATGGAACTAACCCGGACTGACGCTGTTTTCAGCAGAATTACCATGGTGTTATTTATGTGCAGAAACAAATGTTCTCGGAATGATATGAAACTTCATAGAGCAACTTTTTGGAAAATATAAAAAATACCTACAAAAGATGAAGGCCAGGGGGCCCACCACCTCTCCACGAGGGTGGGGGCGCGCCTCCTACCTCGTGGGCCCCCTGGTGCCTCTCCGACTCCAACTCCAACTCTATATATTGTGTTTCGGGGAGAAAAAAACCAGAGAGAAGAATTCATCGTGTTTTACGATACGGAGCCGCCGCCAAGCCCTAAAACCTCTCGGGAGGGCTGATCTGGAGTCTGTTCGAGGCTCCGGAGAGGGGAATCTGTCGCCATCGTCATCATCAACCATCCTCCATCACCAATTTCATGATGCTCACCGCCGTGCGTGAGGAATTCCATCACAGGCTTGCTGGATGGTGATGGGTTGGATGGGATCTATCATGTAATTGAGTTAGTTTTGTTAGGGTTTGATCCCTAGTATCCACTTTGTTCTAAGATTGATGTTGCTATGACTTTGCTATGCTTAATGATTGTCACTAGGGCCCGAGTGCCATGATTTCAGATCTTAACCTATTATGTTTTCACCAATATGAGTGTTCTTGATCCTATCTTGCAAGTCTATAGTCACCTATTATGTGTTATGATCCGTTAACCCCAAAGTGACAATAATCGGGATACTTATCGGTGATGACCGTAGGTTGAGGAGTTCATGTATTCACTATGTGTTAATTCTTTGTTCCGGTACTCTATTAAAAGGAGGCCTTAATATCCCTTAGTTTCCTTAAGGACCCCGCTGCCACGGGAGGGTAGGACAAAAGATGTCATGCAAATTCTTTTCCATAAGCATGTATGACTATATTCGGAATACATGCCTACGTTATATCAATTAACTGGAGCTAGTTCTGTGTCACCCTAGGTTATGACTGTTACATGATGAACCACATCTGGCATAATTCTCTATCACCGATCCATTGCCTACGAGCTTTCCATATATTGTTCTTCGCTTATTTACTTTCCCGTTGCTACTGCTATCATCACTACAAAACACCAAAAACATTACTTTTACTATTGTTACCTTTGGTTACCGTTACCACCACTATCATATTACTTTGCTGCTAAATACTTTGCTGCAGATACTAAGTTTCCATGTGTGGTTGAATTGACAACTCAGCTGCTAATACTTGAGAGTATTCTTTGGCTCCCCTTGTGTCGAATCAATAAATTTGGGTTGAATACTTTACCCTCGAAAACTGTTGCGGTCCCCTATACTTGTGGGTTATCACTGATCATGCTGCTATTAAATACCTTATGGAAAAGAAAGATGCTAAACCTAGACTTATTAGATGGGTTCTCTTGTTACAAGAATTTGATTTGCATATTATTGATAGAAGGGGTGCTGAGAACCCCGTTGCTGACAACTTGTCTAGATTAGAAAATGTTCTTGATGACCCACTGCCTATTGATGATAGCTTTCATGATGAACAATTAGTTGTCATAAATGCTTCTCTAATACTCCTAGGTATGTTGATTATGCTAATTACATTGTTGCTAAATTTATACCTCCTACTTTCACATAACAGCAATAGAAAAGGTTGTTCTATGATTTAAGACATTACTTTTGGGATGAGCCACACCTTTATAAAGGAGTAGGTGGTGTTATTAGACGTTGTGTACCTGAGCATGAACAGGGACATATCCTACGCAAGTGCCACTCTGAGTCTTACGGAGGACACCATGCTAGAGATAGAACTGCACACAAGGTATTGCAATCCGATTTTTCTTGGCCTACTCTCTTCAAGGATGCTCGTAAGTTTGTCTTCTCTTATGATGAATGTCAGAGAATTGGCAATATTAGTAGACGTCAGGAAGTGCCTATGAATTATTCACTTGTTATTGAACCATTTGATGTTTGGGGCTTTGATTATATGGGACCTTTTTCTTCCTCTAATGGGTACACACACATTTTAGTTGTTGTTGATTACGTTACTAAGTGGGTAGAAGCTATTCCAACTAGTAGTGTTGATCATAACACTTCTATTAAGATGCTTAAAGAAGTTATTTTTTCGAGGTTTGGAGACCTTAGATATTTAATGACTGATGGTGGTTCACATTTTATTCATGGTGCTTTTCGTAAAATGCTTGCGAAGTATGATGTCAACCATATAATTGCATCTCCATATCATCCTCAGTCTAGTTGTAAAGTAGAATTGAGCAATAGAGAGATTAAATCGATCTTGCAAAAGACTGCTGATAGATCTAGAAGGAATTGGTCTAAGAAACTTGATGATGCATTATGGGCTTATAGAACTGCTTATAAGAACCCTATGGGTAGGTCTCCATATAAAATGGTTTATGGAAAAGCTTGTCACTTACCTCTTGAACTAGAGCATAAGGCATATTGGGCTATTGAAGAGCTCAATTATGATATCAAACCTTACCAGTGAGAAGAGGTGTCGGTGGAAACGACACCTATGGAATCACTGGGATCCCTTCTATGGTTGGCGGGCGCGGGGTTGTGCAAAGACCGGGTCTAGTAGCCAGCACAAAGATCGTTTACCCAGGTTCGGGCCGCAAGGATGCGTAATACCCTAATCCTACTTTGGTGTATATTTGAGTGTTCTTGGGCTTTTGAACTCGCTGCAGTGAGTGCGTAGTCCAAAAGATCCGAATCCTTCTCTAGTACGCCTCGGGCCTCCTTTTATAGTCAAAAGGGGTCGCCACAATGGCACACAGGAGGTGGAAAGGTATATAGTGTACAAGCTTATCGCCTGTCATTATGGGACAAGGCGCATTAAATGTGCTCCTTAGGTGTCCCATTGCTTTATCGAGGGCGGTAACGAGGCCCATCCCGTCCGTCGCCGCTCCACCTTACCCCGACACGCGTCCAGGCCAACGAGGCATGCAGTGCCACGTAGGCTGGTAGGATGTTGAGTCGGCGTGGTGGTAAGGTCTTCATGAAGATCTGCATGCCACCACGCTGGTGTTTGGCTAGTTGGATTAGCATCCACGTACTGCCACGTGGGTACTAGCCTCAGTTGGTGGGTTGGCCGCTGAGCTGGGGCGGCGATGGGGTGGCAAGGTCTTGTCACGGTCCCGCATATATTCCCGGCAAGGGTCTTTGCCGGGGTCTCGTGAGAGCCCTCAGTAAAAGTCTTGCCGGGGCCTTGCGAGCGTTTTTAGCAAGGAGCCTTGTCGGGGCCTTGGGGGCATCCTCGACAAGGGGCTTGCGATTGTCTTGTCTTCTGGTCATCGTCTAGTCTTGTGGGCTTCTGGTTTCCAGAAAGATTTGCATGCCACCATGGAGGTGCCTCCCGAGCCTCGGTCCCAAGGTGGCTAGTGGTGTTGGAACCTGTGGGCTCAAGGGTGGCGGCTCTGCTGGTGTCGGGAAAGTTGCCCTGGCAAGGCTCTTGCCGAGGCTGCCGAGGCCTCCCGGCAAGGGCCTTGCCAGGGAGTCCACCTCGCCCTCCTGCTCTTCATCTCTTTGGCTTGGCGTTTTTCTGGTTATCTTGTGGCCTCTGCTACCTCCCTTTGCCCTGCTAAGTGTGGCCGCAGGTGCGGCTCTGACTGCCCGTGCACAAGTAAAGGGGTAAAAAGGAGAACCCCTACTTTTGTACACCGGCAGGAGCCCGCGGGCCTGGGCCACACATAAACACAATGCGTTGTTGGGCCAGGCCCAGAACGGTGCGCGGGCATGCGGGGCGGAGTTTTACTGTTGTAACTCCCTCGCCCGTCGCACTTCCCCACAACCTGCGTTGAACGCACGAGGTGGGGGTCGTGCGTGACGTGGGGGTCATGCGTGGGGTAGTTGCTGCCCTCATGCGTCAAATCGCAGTGAATGGTAAAGAGGTGGCCCGCGCCTTCCTCATAAGAAAAGGAGAAACCGCGGGCGCGCTGCTCATTTACCCTCTGTGTCTCTCTAATTTCGGAACTGTCGTCCCTCCCCCTTCTTCCTCAAGCGAAAAAGCCGAAACTCCCGCCTCCATCCGCCGCCGCGGCGCCCCCATTGCCCTCAATCTCCCACTGCTCCAGATTCTTCACCCCTTTCCCGGCCGCCATGGCACCCAAAACCAGTAAGGGCAAGGGAGTGGCCAAGGACGCCGAGGAGAAGGAGATGCCGGAGAGCGAGTTGTCGACGCTTCTGACGCAACTTGCCTTCTTCCCCTCAACGGTTGATGCGGTCCACCTTAGGGACTACTTCAGGCCTTTGTGGAGGCGAAGACGACGGGGCATCCGGCCACGCACATCATCCCCGCCGATTTTGCCAAGGCCGGCCCGAATTAGTATCCTTTCTCCGTTGACTACTTCTCCTGCGGGCTCTGTCCCCCTTTCTCCGACTTTTTCAACGATGTCATGCACACCTTCGGTTTCCATCTTCTTGATTTCACGCCGAATGTTGTGGCGTGCATGGCCCTCTTCACCCACCTCTGCGAGGGCTTCGCCGGAATGCTTCCCAGCACGGCGCTCTTCCGCCACTACTTCTTTCCTCGCATCCAGGAGGGGGTGCCATCTCCGGCTGCGTCACCTAGATCCCACGGCCCTAGGAGAAGGGCACGTATCTGGAGGGCGCCCAAAAGGAGAGGTGGGAGGAGTGGCGGGGCCAATGGCTATGGATCGAGGAGGAGGATCCGCAGGAGTTCTGCCAAGTTCGTCAGAGCCCGCCAGTCCGTCACAAGGACTGGAGCGACCTCGACACCGACAACAAGAAGCTCGCGATCGCTACTACCAGAATACATCACCTCACCATGGTCGGGCTCACCCTTGAGATGATTGGGGCCGATTTCATCCGCCGCCGCATTGCCCCACTACATAACAAGGGGAGGCCGGCCTGGCTCTTCAGGAACGCGGTCGATGTCATGAGGCTTCGTCCTGGCTTGAAGCACAACTTCACGGTGATGGGGCATGCCCATTTTTGTCGGAGGCTTTTCCATCTCGATGTAGGTGATGATGGCAGGGCCGAGAGAGCCGGCAGGGCCGAGAGAGCCGTCAAGGCCGTCAAGGGGCCTCTGTTCGGGTTGCCGACGGGAGTGGTCCCATTGAGCAACAGCTCTCGCCAAACCAACATCATTGCCATGATGCCGGACTTCAGCGTGCACGGCCTTGACCCAAGTTGGGCCGAGCCGGAGGCGGAGCAGGTGTAGGAGTTCTTCGACAACCTGTCAGAGAGGTATGTCCGTGATGAGCCACTTCTTATCAAGGACACCACCAAGGAGGCGCTAGACTACATCGCCGCCAGGGCAGCGGAGGCGGCACTCGCCAGAGAAGCTGGCAGCGTCGGCCACGTGGAGAACGAGGCCGAGGTGACCGCGGAGGAGGAGGAGCTTGCCGGATGGGCAAAGTCTACCGGGGAGGCCAGCAGCGCCGGCACTGGGGCCCCTTTCATTGAAGATGTGGTCGAGGAGTCGACCGAGGAAGAGGCCGAGGCTGACGACCCTCCGGCAACGAGAATAAAGCGTGTCCTGCGGCGGGCCAGCTCTGGTGAGCCAGTCCGGCCCGGCAGGACCGAGAAGCGATAAGAGGCCCAGGGGGAGTCCGTGCGCCTGGCGAGGGTCGCGGTAGCAAGGAAGGTGGTGAAGGCCGCGGTGGCGAAGAAGAAAGTGACCGCCTCTTCTTCGTCCAAGCGTCACCGGACTCCATCCCCTTCCCCTCCTCCCGCAGATGTCGACACGGAGGTCGTCTTCGATCTTGGGTCTCTCAGCCCAAGGAGGAAGAGGAAGGCAGCGGAAGAGGAGACGGAGGATGAGTAAGCATCTTGCCCTTCATCATATCCGTTCCTTCAGACCGTGCTGGTTTTCTTGACTTGTTTTCATCTTTGCAGGGATGTGGAGACGTTGGCCTAGAGGGTGGCGAAGAGGGCCAGGGCCTCGACGGGCGGCCAGCCCCCAGCGGGCACCTCGAGTATGCCGCTGGTGGTGGAGAGCAGCCCGGATAGCAGCCCCCGGCGCAGCCCCCAACGTGCGTTCACTACTCGCTCCACATCAACGTGTGCTGGGGTATGATCCCTTGACGCTGACCTTGCCGTGGTTGTAGGAGGAGGACGGCAGTAGGAGGATCCACTGAGGGCCACCCCCAACATGCCGCACCCATCAACCACGCCGCCCCTAGGGGCATCCCCGGCAAGGTTGCCAAGCACCGAGCCCATGCGCACGGAGGTGGAGGAGGAGGAGGAGAACCCGGGCCCCGGTGGCTCTGTCCCAGCACGGAATATTGGCGAGGAGGGGGCCACTTCTTCCCAGCCCGGCATGGGTGAGTTATTCGCCTTCTGTCCCTGTTCTTGCGTTTTATTTTCAAACCTTGGTCTTGGCTTTGCCTCATTCCCCTCCTCGGTATCCAGACCCTTCCCCGACGGACCTGGAGGACATTGACACCGTCATTGAGGAGGTCGCCAGGGACGCCGAGGCCGAGGCCGCCAAGATCGCCGCCGAGGAGGCCGCCAAGATCGCTGCCGAGGAGGCCGCCAAGGGTGCTGCTGAGGATGCCGCCAAGGGGCCACCCGGGGAGACCGGCAGGGCCGCTGCCTAGGAGGCCAGCAAGGCCGCTGTCGAGGAGGGGCAGTTGCCAACCAACCTTCCTCCTTCGCTGCCTCTGGCTCGGGTAAGTACCTGAAGGTGAGCGACGACCCGTTCGTCCACCTCCCAGGGACGGCAAGCACCAGGGCGCCCACCGAGAGGGAGGTCTTTGATGATGAGGTGCTCGCCGCCGCCGGGCTTGAGGTTGTTGACGAACCAAGCACTGGTGGTGGCAGTTCCCAGGAAGAGCGGCTCCTCCAGGCCATGAGCGCCAACTTTCAGAAGCTCCAGGCGTTTCACCGTGCCCGCCTAGACAAGGCCAAGTCCAGGATGGCAGCGGTGGACAAGGCGGAGGCGAATCTCGAGGAGCGCGTCGCCGAGACGCAGGCTTGGTTCCGCCAGGCCTATGAGGAACTGAAGACCGCCCAAGACCTACTGGTCGAGCGCAAGCAGGAGCTTGTCCTGAAGCAGGACGATGTCGAGAAGGCCCAGGAGGCAGCGAAAGCACATGCCACCATGGACGAGGCCGCTCGGCACCAGCACCAGGCCGTGCTAAACTCCCAGGAGGAGGACCTCGCCGCTCATGAGGAGAAGCTCACCGCGACACTGCGCGGCAAGGATGAGGAGGTCAAGAAGCTTGTCGCGCAACGGACTCGGGACCTGGAACAGAGGCACGAGGATGCACTCAATGCTCAGGCCCAGGTCCAGACCGACAAGGTGAATGAGCTGGAGGTGGAGCGGGATGGGCTGAAGAAGCAGGTCCTGGAGCTGACGGAGGAGAGGGATGCGGCCAAAGGCGCTTTGGTTGACGCACATGCCACAGTCCTCGGCATGGTCTGATAACCCACAAGTATAGGGGATCAATTGCAGCCTCTTTCGATTAGTAAGAGTGTCAAACCCAATGAGGAGCTAAAGGTAGAACACATATTCCCTCAAGTTCTATCGACCACCGATACAACTCTACGCATGCTTAACGTTCGCTTTACCTAGAACAAGTATGAAACTAGAAGTATTTTTGTAGGTGTCGTTGGATAGGTTTGCAAGATAATAAAGAGCGCGTAAATAAAAAGTAGGGGCTGTTTAGATGAAGACACAACTAAGTATTTTTAGTAGAGAGCTTGTTGTCACACAAGAAAGTTATTTGTCCCTAGGCAATCAATAACTAGACCGGTAATCATTATTGCAATTTTATTTGAGGGAGAGGCATAAGCTAATATACTTTCTCTTCTTGGATCATATGCACTTATGATTGGAACTCTAGCAAGCATCCGCAACTACTACAGATCATTAAGGTAAAACCCAACCATAGCATTATAAGGCATCAAGTCCTCTTTATTCCCATACGCAAACAACCTACTTAGATCGCTGTTGATTCCGATCTAAGCGCCGAACAACGGCCCTCCGCATTCAACACACATGCAGCCCGGTGACGTCTCCTACACCTTGATCTAGCAAGGGGAGAAGGAGAGGTTGGGAAGACTCCGTCCAGCAGCAGCACGACGGCGTGGTGGTGGTGGAGGAGCGCGGGACTCCAGCAGGGCTTCGCCAAGCACTACAAGAGACGAGGAGGGAGAGGGTTAGGTCTGCGCCAACAGGGGAAGAACTTCGTGTGTTGGGATGCCCCTTTGCCTCCACTATATATAGGGGGAGAGGGAGGGCTGCGCCCCCACCTAGGGTTTCCACCCTAGGGGTGGCGGCAGCCCCAATCCTCATCTGGGGTGGCGGCCAAGTGGGGGGAGAGGGAGGCGCACCAGGCATGGGCCTTAGGGCCCATCTGCCCTTAGGGTTTGCCCCCTCTTCTCTCTAGGCGCATGGGCCTTGGTGGGGAGGTGCCCTAGCCCACCTAGGGGCTGGTCCCTTCTCACACTTGGCCCATGTATGCCTCCGGGGCCCGTGGCCCCTCCCGGTGGACCCCCGGACCCCTCCGGTGGTCCCGGTACACTACCGGTGATGCCCGGAACACTTCCGGTGGCCAAAACCATACCTCCTATATATCAATCTTTACCTCCGGACCATTCTGTCCTTGTGACGTCCGGGATCTAATCCGGGACTCCGAACAACATTCGGTAACCGCGTACATACTTTCCCTATAACCCTAGGGTCATCGAACCTTAAGTGTGTAGACCCTACGGGTTCGGGAGTCATGTAGACATGGCCGAGACAACTCTCCGATCAATAACCAACAGCGTGATCTGGATACCCATGTTGGCTTCCACATGCTCCACGATGATCTCATCGGATGAACCACGATGTCAAGGATTCAATCAATCCCGTATACAATTCCCTTTGTCTAGCGTATAGTACTTGCCCGAGATTCGATCGTCGGTATCCCGATACCTTGTTCAATCTCGTTACCGACAGGTCTCTTTAATCGTTTCGTAACACGTCATCCCGTGATCAACTCCTTGGTCACATTGTGCACATTATGATGATGTCCTACCGAGTGGGCCCAGAGATACCTCTCCGTTACACGGAGTGACAAATCCCAGTCTCGATTCGTGCCAACCCAACAGACACTTTTAGAGATACCCGTAGTGCACCTTTATAGCCACCCAGTTACGTTGTGACATTTGGCACACCCAAAGCACTCCTACGGTATCCGAGAGTTGCACAATCTCATGGTCTAAGGAAATGATACTTGACATTAGAAAAGCTTTAGCATACGAACTACACGATCTTGTGCTAGGCTTAGGATTGGGTCTTGTCCATCACATCATTCTCCTAATGATGTGATCCCATTACCAACGACATCCAATGTCCATGGTTAGGAAACCGTAACCATCTATTGATCAACGAGCTAGTCAACTAGAGGCTTACTAGGGACATGGTGTTGTCTATGTATCCACACATGTATCTGAGTTTCCTATCAATACAATTCTAGCATGGATAATAAACGATTATCATGAACAATGAAATATAATATAATAATAACTAATTTATTATTGCCTCTAGGGCATATTTCCAACACTTACTCCGATATGTGTTTCTATCACTCACGCCATCCACCATAAGCAAATCATGAACATATTGCAAAACCTACATCGGGGATCCCTCACGCTTGCGCGACACGGAGAACACCATATGATAGCACCTGTAATAAAACATGCAACTCAAACCAATCACGATCATCAATTAACCCATAGGACAAAATGGATCTACTCAAACATCATAGGATAGCCATACATCATTGGGAAATAATATATAGCATTGAGCACCATGTTTAAGTAGAGATTACAGTGGGTAAAAGAGGGGTTACACCACTGCATAGAGGGGGGAAGAGTCGGTGATGAGGGCGGTGAAGTTGTTGGTGTAGATTGCGGTGATGATGATGGCCCCGGCGGCGTTCTGGCGCCACCGGAAGAGAGGGGGAGAGGGCCCCCTTCTTCTTCTTCTTCTTCTTCTTCTTCTTCCTTGACCTTCTCCACGCGCGCAATCATATGATGGTCACCAAAGGACAGCAACATAACCACAAGCAAATTAAATCAATCATAGCAATTCATCAACCACCGATAGGACAACGAAAATCTACTCAGACATCATAGGATGGCAACACATCATTGGATAATAATATGAAGCATAAAGCACCATGTTCAAGTAGAGGGTACAACGGGTTGCGGGAGAGTGGACCGCTGTAGATAGAGGGGGGAAGGTGATGGAGATGTTGGTGAAGATGGCGGAGGTGTTGGTGTAGATTGCGGTGATGATGATGGCCCCCGGTGGCACTCTGATGCCACCGGAAGCAAGGGGGAGAGAGTCCCCCTCCTCCTTCTTCTTCCTTGACCTCCTCCCTAGATGGGAGAAGGGTTTCCCCTATGGTCCATGGCCTCCATGGCATGGGAGGGGTGAGAGCCCCTCCGAGATTGGATCTGTCTCTCTGTCTCTCTCTGTTTCTGCACTCCCTGATTCTGCCCTTTCACCGCTTCTTAAATTCTCGGAGATCCGTAACTCCGATTGGACTCAATTTTGGATACGATTTTTATCCGAATATTAGCTTTCTTGCGGCGAAAGAAGGGCACCAACCGCCTTACAGGGTGGCCACGAGGGTCAGGGGCGCGCCTGCCCCCCTGGAGCACGCCTCCTACCTCGTGGGCCCCTCGAGCATCGTCTCGCGTTGATTTCACTTCCCAAAATTCACATATATTCCAAAAAAAATCTGCCAGTTTTTATCCCGTTTGGACTCCGTTTGATATGGATTTACTGCGAAACAAAAAACATGCAACAAACAGGAACTGGCACTGGGCACTGGATCAATATTTTACTCCCAAAATAGTATAAAAAGTTGCCAAAAGTATATGAAAGTTGTATAATATTGGCATGGAACAATCAAAAATTATAGATACGACGGAGACGTATCAGCATCCCCAAGCTTAATTCCTGCTTGTCCTCGAGTAGGTAAATGATAAAATAGATAATTTTTGATGTGGAATGCTACCTAGCATAATCTTGATCATGTAATCTAATCATGGCATGAATATTAAGACACGAGTGATTCAAAGCAATAGTCTATCAATTGACATTAAGACAATAATACTTCAAGCTTACTAATAAAGCAATCATGTATTTTCAAAATAACATGTCCAAAGAAAGTTATCCCTACAAAATCATATGGTATGGCTATGCTCCATCTTCACCACACAAAGCATTCAAATCATGCACAACCCCGATGACAAGCCAAGCAATTGTTTCATACTTTTGATGTTCTCAAACCTTTTCAACTTTCACACAATACATGAGCGTGAGCCATGGATATAGCACTATAGGTGGAATAGCATATGATGGTGCAGGTTGTGTGGAGAAGACAAAAAAGGAGAAAGTCTCACATCAACGCGGCTAATCAATGGGCTATGGAGAAGCCCATCAATTGATGTCAATGCGAGGAGTAGGGATTGCCATGCAACGGATGCACTAAGAGCTATAAGTGTACGAAAGCTCAAACTGAAACTAAGTGGGTGTGCATCCATCTTGCTTGCTCATGAAGACCTAGGGCATTTGAGGAAGCCCATCGTTGGAATATACAAGCCAAGTTCTATAATCAAAAATTCCTACTAGTATATGAAAGTGATAACTCAAGAGACTCTCTATATGAAGAACATGGTGCTACTCTGAAGCACAAGTGTGGTAAAAGGATAGTAACATTGTCCCTTCTCTCTTTTCTCTCATTTTTTCTTTTTTTTCTTTTTTTTCTTTCTTTTTCTTTTTTGTAGGCTTCTTTGGCCTCTCTCATTTGGGGGGGGGGGGTTCTCTGGCGACTTTTATTTTGATAACCTCACATGGGATAATGTTCTAATAATGATGATCATCACACTTTTATTTACTTACAACTCAATATTACAACTCGATACTAGAACAAAGATATGACTCTATATGGATGCCTCCGACGGTGTACCGGGATGTGCAATGATCTAGCGTAGCAATGACATCAAAAAATGGAAAAGCCATGAAAACATCATGCTAGCAATCTTACGATCATGCAAAGAAATATGACAATGATGCTCAAGTCATGTATATGAAGATGATGGAAGTTGCATGGCAATATATCTCGGAATGGCTATGGAAATGTCATGATAGGTAGGTATGGTGACTGTTTTGAGGAAGATATAAGAAGGCTTATGTGTGATAGAGTGTATTGTATCACGGGGTTTATATGCACCGACGAAGTTTGCACCAACTCTCGCGGTGAGAAAGGGCAATGCATGATACCGAAGAGGCTAGCAATGATGTAAGGGTGAGAGTGCGTATAATCCATGGACTCAACATTAGTCATAAAGAACTCACATACTTATTGCAAAAATCTATTAGTCATCGAAACAAAGTACTACGCGCATGCTCCTAGGGGGATAGATTGGTAGGAAAATACCATCGCTCGTCCCCGACCGCCACTCATAAGGAAGACAATCAATAAATACATTATGCTCCAACTTCATCACATAAAGGTTCACCATACGTGCATGCTACGGGAATCACAAACTTCAACACAAGTATTTCTACAATCCACAACTACCCACTAGCATGACTCTAATATCACCATATTTATATCGCAAAATTATTGCAAGGAATCAAACATATCATATTCAGTGATCTACAAGTTTTGTGTAGGATTTTATGACTAACCATGTGAATGACCAATTCCTGTCATCTCTGAATGCAAAAGAGTTTAATTCTTTCTACAAAAGATATGCCCACGCTCTAACAAATATAAGTGAAGCAAAAGAGCATTCTACAAATGGCAGTTTTCTACGTGAAGAGAAACAGGCAATCCAAACTTCAAATGATATAAGTGAAGCACATGAAGCATTCTATAAAGCCATACTCAAAAGATATAAGTGAAGTGCAATGAGCATTCTATAAATCAACCATGGACTATCTCATACCAGCATGGTGCATCAAAGAAAAGTGAAAACTAAATGCAAAAGATGCTCCAAGATATATGCATATCATGTGACGAATAAAAATATAGCTCCAAGTGAAATTACCGATGATCGTTAGAAGAAAGAGGGGATGCCTTCCGGTCCCCAACCTTGGTTGCTTGGGAATCCTTGAATATTTCCTTGGGGTGCCTCGGGCATCCCCAAGCTTAGGCTCTTGCCACTCCTTATTCCTTCATCCATCGCGATCTCTCCCAAAACTTGAAAACTTCAATCACACAAAACTCAACAGAAAACTCGGTAAGATCCGTTAGTATAATAAAGCAAATCACTACTCTAAGTACTGTCGAAAACCAATTCATATTTTATTTTTTTTCATTGTAGCTACTGTAATATAACTTTTCCATGGCTTAATCCACTGATATAAATTGATAGATTCATGAAAACAAGCAAACTATGCATCAAAAACAGAATCTGTCTTAAACAGGACAGTATGTAGTAATCTAATCATTCACCATACCTCTGGAACTCCAACAATTCTGCAAAATTTTGGAAAAATAAAAAATTCGTATAGAAATACAGTGCAAAAAGTTTCAGAACCGTTTGACGTTCCAGTAAAAAAAATGTAAAATCGCCCACTAAAGCCAAAGTTTCTGTTCTGCACCGCACAAACCAACAAGCAATGTAAACATCCTAAAGGCAAATCTTGGCACATTATTTTTATAATACAATGGAATTGTACAAGGGGATAATTATTTTTTGTGAAAAGTTTCTGTAATCAAGATTCACAAAGTTTCCGTGAGCATGAACAAAGTTCAAGGAGCTCCCCCACTTCAACAATGCTTGTCTCTCTCACTTTCACTTTCCTTTTTGAAAAGTTTTGGGTTCCCCTCTTTATTTTTTTGTTTTTAAACTATATAAAAGCACTCAACAGAAATAAATGAATCTCTAAAACTTCCGGGTTGTCTCCCTGGCAGCGCTTTCTTTAAAGCCATTAAGCTAGGCATAAGGTGCTCAAGTAATGAATCCACCTGGTTCCCAAGGTATATCAAAGCCAATTTTAATTAACAATGATTTGTGATTTAGTACTGAGCACAAAGCAATATATATCATGCAAAAACAAAGTCTAACTCTCTTCCTATGCATCGGCATGTCATAAAAGAACAATTCATGCACACATAGTAAAGGCCAATGCATAGTATAAACAGTTTCTTGCAATTTTATCATATTGGAAACATGGAGAGGCGGAGATGTAGTTCCTCTCTCATAATAATTGCAAGTAGGCACAACAATCACATGCATATTATATCTATCAGAATCATCATGTGTAGTAGTAAAACACAACCCATCAATATAATCCTTAATAAGGGCAAACTTCTCTGATATAGTGTAGTCGGGAGAATTCAAATAGATAATAGGACTATCATGCATGGGTGCAATAGCAACAGTTTCATGTTTAACATAAGGAACTATAGCAAGTTCATCTCCATACGCATAATTCATATTGGCATCTTGGCCACAAGCATAGGAAGCATCATCAAAAAGGGACATTTCAAAAGAATCAACGGGATCATAACAATCATCATAGCAATCATCCTTCGGTAAGCATGAAGGGAAATTAAACAATGTATGAGTTGAAGAGTTACTCTCATTAGAAGGTGGGCATGGGTAGCTAATCCACTCTTCCTCCTTTTGTTCTTCTCTCTCCTCATCATCTTTTTTGTCCAATGAGCTCACAGTTTCATCAATTTATTCTTCCATAGACTCCTGCAAAATATTAGTCTCTTCTCGAACAGCGAAGACTTTCTCAATAAATTCATTAATATCATAATTGTATTTATAATTCTCATAGCAATATTTAAGGATAGCTAAACTTTTAGGTCTATAAACTGAATCATCAAAATCTTCAAACTCTTTAAACAAAGATTCGATTTCATAAGCACCCATAAAAGCAACGAATTCTTCTAGTTGTTCCACATCATAATAATCATATATACCATTAGCATAAGAAGCTAAGGTTTCAATATCATTAAATTCGCATGAAAAAGGGAAGGTGTGGAGCCTTCATCCTAGAGCAACAAGTATAATCATATCTCAAGCATAGTTGCCGAGCATACCAATGCAACATATAAATTTGATCCCATAATAGTTTCCCTTTTTAAGTCAAGCAATAATCCCTAAAGTATTCATGTTGATCCAACGTTACTCCCATTATAAAGTTGAATGGGGTTTTCTCAGGATTGTCAAAGTAGTACATAATACCTTTCACATAATGAGCAGCGAGGGTTTTAGGATGTCCCCCATCTCCATGAGTAGCAAGGAAACCTAATTTTTTTGGTATTTCATGTTCCATATCCATAACTAAAGACAGAGAATAACTTAGAACAACAAATAAAAATTACTTAGTGATAAAGCAAACAAGCACACACGAGAGTATTCACCCCATGCTATAACTCCCCGGCAACGGCGCCAGAAAAAGGTCTTGATAACCCACAAGTATATGGGATCAATTGCAACCTCTTTCAATAAGTAAGAGTGTCGAACCCAACGAGGAGCTAAAGGTAAAACAAATATTCCCTCAAGTTCTATCGACCGCCGATACAACTCTACGCACGCTTAACGTTCCCTTTACCTAGAACAAGTATGAAACTAGAAGTATTTTGTAGGTGTTGTTGGATAGGTTTGCAAGATAATAAAGAGCGCGTAAATAAAAAGTAGGGGCTGTTTAGATTAAGACACAACTAAGTTAGTTTTAGTAGAGAGCTTGTTGTCACACAAGAAAGTTATTTGTCCCTAGGCAATCGATAACTAGACCGGTAATCATTATTGCAATTTTATTTGAGGGAGAGGAGTAAGCTAACATACTTTCTCTTCTTGGATCATATGCACTTATGATTGGAACTCTAGCAAGCATCCGCAACTACTAAAGATCATTAAGGTGAATCCCAACCATAGCATTAAAAGGCATCAAGTCCTCTTTATTCTCATACGCAAACAACCTACTTACTCGGGTCTGTGTTTCTATCACTCACGCCACCCACCATAAGCAAATCATGAACATATTGCAAACCCTACAGCAGGGATCCCTCACGCTTGCACGACACGAAGAGCACCATAGGACAGCACCAATAATAAAACATGCAACTCAAACAAATCACGATCATCAATTAACCCATAGGACAAAACGGATCTACTCAAACATTATAGGATAGCCATACATCATTGGGAAATAATATATAGCATTGAGCACCATGTTTAAGTAGAGATTACAGTGGGTAAAAGAGGGGTTACGCCGCTGCATAGAGGGGGAAGAGTTGGTGATGAGGGCGGTGAAGTTGTTGGTGTAGATTGCGGTGATGATGATGGCCCCGGCGGCGTTCCGGCGCCACCGGAAGAGAGGGGGAGAGGGCTCACCTTATTCTTATTCTTCGTTGACCTTCTCCCTAGATGGGAGAAGGGTCTCCCCTCTGGTCCATGGCCTCCATGGCATGGGAGGGGCGAGAGCCCCTCCGAGATTGGATATGTCTCTCTGTCTCTCTCTGTTTCTGCGTTCCCTGATTCTGCCCTTTCACCGTTTCTTAAATTCCCGGAGATCCATAACTCCGATTGGGCTGAATTTTGAACACGATTTTTATCCGGATATTAGCTTTCTTGCGGCGAAAGAAGGGCACCAACCGCCTTACGGGGTGGCCACGAGGGTCAGGGGCACGCCAGCCCCCTGGGGCGCGCCCCCTGCCTCGTGGGCCCCTCAAGCATCGTCTCACGTTGATTTCACTTCCCAAAATTCACATATATTCCAAAAAATATCTCTGTCAGTTTTTATACCGTTTGGACTCCGTTTGATATGGATGTACTGTGAAACAAAAAACATGCAACAAACAGGAACTGGCACTGGGCACTAGATCAATATGTTAGTCCCAAAAATAGTATAAAAAGTTGCCAAAAGTATATGAAAGTAGTATAATATTGGCATGGAACAATCAAAAATTATAGATACGACAGAGACGTATCAAGGTCGAGCTGCTTTCCAAGGCCAGTGACTCCATCAGGGACCTGAAGCTGAAGCTAGAGGGCCTCGAGGGGACACTTTCAGAGGTCAGGGCCCGGGAGGAGACCCTGACCAAAGATCTGGAGGCCGAGAGGTAGCTGCGGAGGAACGATGCCGCCAACCACGTGGATTTGTGAAGGGTGAGAACCTCTGGATCAGCCGCCTTTCCGACATCACCGGCAGGATCACCACACAGCCTGGTACCATGGGGATGTCGAACGTGAGGTACGCCCCGGAGCCGAACGTGAGTCCCAATGCCAAACTGACCCTATTCTTCGAGGGTGTTCTTGGAGCCCTGGAGCAATTCCGCTCCAACGGAGCGACCTCCCTGGCCAATGAGGTCCGGAAGCTTTGCCGGGGTGCCCTGACCAAGATCCTCACCAAGGTGGCGTACTGGAACCCCAACCTCGACTTCAACGCGGTGCTGGAGAGCTTGTCGGAGGGTGTGGACCTCGCGGCGCTCGAAGAGTGTATCGAGCCCATCATCAGCCAGTCGACGGAGTTCGGAGGATAGAGGGCCAGCGCCGGGACTAGGCACCCCATTTCTCATCTTTAGTTAGAACCATAGTGACAATTGGTGTAATATAACTCTGCAGTACTTTGAGACGATGCATGTTATTTTCCTGTTCGATCTTTCTTTGTATGTACACCCTACACTCAACTGGATAGGCTTGCCGGCGCGTGAACCCAGGCTGTGGAGTTTCGAGGACGGATCCTCACAACCGGCTGGGTGTGCTTGCGGCCAAGTAAACCACCTTGCCGTTCTCAGCTCGGCCACTTGAACTACTGAGCAAACTCGAAACAGAACAAGGGCATTGCCAATAGCGGGAAGGCCACCTTGCCGTTCTCGATGCGGCCGCTTGAACTGTTGAGCAGACTCGAAATAGAACAAGGGCGTTGCCAATAGCGGAAGGACCCCATCGCGTGTACGTTTTTCATACCAAGAGCAGGATCTCCGAGGAAAACAACCTTATACATAAAAGAATTACTCAAAGTTTCGAATGACTTAGCTTTTCTGTCGCCGCGCGAGCGTTTACTGCATCCGCAAATGCTGCCGCTTGTTCGGTCGTCTTCTTCCTTGGAGTGACGGCCACGATCAAGCCGCTGCGCCAACTAGACCAGATTTTCACAACCGCGAGCCCTTCTACGGTTGGCGGGCGCGGGGTTGTGCAAAGAGCAGGTCTAATAGCCAGCACAAAGATCGTTTACCCAGTTTCGGGCTGCAAGGATGCATGATACCCTAATCCTGCTTTGGTGTATATTTGAGTGTTCTTGGGCTTTCGAACTCGCTGCGGTGCGTGTGTAGTCCAAAAGATCCTAATCCTTCTCCAGTACGCCTCGGGCCTCCTTTTATAGTCAAAAGGGGTCACCATAGTGGCACACAGGAGGTGGAAAGGTATACAGTGTACAAGCTTATCGCCTGTCATTACGGGACAAGGCGCATTAAATGCGCTCCTTAGGTGTCCTGTTGCTTTATCGAGGGCGGTAACGAGGTAGTCCTGTCCATCGCCCCTCAACCTTACCCCGACACGCGTCCAGGCCAACGAGGCATGCAATGCCACGTAGGCCGGTAGGCTACTGAGTCGGCGTGGTGGTAAGGTATTCACGAAGATCTGCATGTCGCCACACTGGTGTTTGGCTAGTTGGATTACCATCCACGTACTGCCACGTGGGTACTAGCCTCAGTTGGTGGGTTAGCCGCTGAGTTGGGGCGGCGATGGGGCGGCAAGGTCTTGTCGCGGTCCCGCGTATATTCCCGACAAGGGCCTTGCCGGGGTCTCGTGAGCGCCCTCGGCAAGAGTCTTGCCGGGTCCTTGCGAGCGTTTTTGGCAAGGAGCCTTGTCAGGGCCTCGGGGGCATCCTCGGCATGGGGCTTGCGATTGTCTTGTCTTCTGGTCATCGTCTAGTCTTGTGGGCTTCTGGTTCCACAAAGATTTGCATCCCACCATGTAGGTGCCTCCCGAGCCTCGATCCCAAGGTGGTCGGTGGTGTTGGAACCCGTGGCTCAAGGGTGGTGACTCTGCTGGTGTCGGGTGATACGTCTCCGTCGTATCTACTTTTCCAAACACTTTTGCCCTTGTTTTGGACTCTAACTTGCATGATTTGAATGGAACTAACCCGGACTGACGATGTTTTCAGCAGAATTGTCATGGTGTTTTTTTGTGCATAAATAAAAGTTCTCAGAATGACCTGAAAATCAACAGAGAATTATTTTGGAATATATAAAAAATACTAGAAGAAAGATCCACGTCAGGGGGGCCTCCACCTATCCATGAGGGTGGGGGCGCGCCTGCCCCCCTGGGCGCGCCCCCGGCTTAGTGGGCCCCCTGACGCTCCGCCGACCTCAACCTTGACTCCATATATTCACTTTCGGGGAGAAAAAACGAGAGAGAAGGATTCGTCGCGTTTTATGATACGGAGCCGCCGCCAAGCCCTAAACTCTCTCGGGAGGCTGATCTGGAGTCCGTTCGGGGCACCGGAGAGGGGAATCCATCGCCATTGTCACCATCAACCTTCCTCCATCACCAATTTCATGATGCTCACCGCCGTGCGTGAGTAATTCCATCGTAGGCTTGCTGGACGATGATGGGTTGGATGAGATTTATCATGTAAACGAGTTAGTTTTGTTAGGGTTTGATCCCTAGTATCCACTATGTTCTGAGATTGATGTTGCTATGACTTTGCTATGCTTAATGCTTGTCACTAGGGCCCGAGTGCCATGATTTCAGATCTGGACCTATAATGGTTTCATCAATATATGAGAGTTCTTAATCCTATCTTGCAAGTCAATAGTCACCTACTATGTGTTATGATCCGGCAACCCCGAAGTGACAATAATCGGGACCACTCCCGGTGATGACCGTAGTTTGAGGAGTTCATGTATTCACTATCTGTAAATGCTTTGGTCCGGTACTCTATTAAAAGGAGGCCTTAATATCCCTTAGTTTCCAATAGGACCCCGCTGCCACGGGAGGGTAGGACAAAAGATGTCATGCAAGTTCTTTTCCATAAGCACGTATGACTATATTCGGAATACATGCCTACATTACATTGATGAATTGGAGCTAGTTCTGTGTCACTCTATGTTATGACTGTTACATGATGAACCGCATTCGGCATAATTCTCTATCACCGATCCATTGCCTACGAGCTTTCCATATATTGTTCTTCACTTATTTACTTTTCTGTTGCTATTGTTATCATCACTACAAAACACCAAAAATATTACTTTTGCTACCGTTACCTTTTACCACTGTTACCACTACTATCATATTACTTTGCTACTAAACACTTTGCTGCAGATATTAAGTTTCCAGGTGTGGTTGAATTGACAACTCAGCTGCTAATACTTGAGAATATTCTTTGGCCCCCCTTGTGTCGAATCAATAAATTTGGGTTGAATACTCTACACTCGAAAACTGTTGCGATCCCCTATACTTGTGGGTTACCAAGACTATTTTCTGGTGCCGTTGCCGGGGAGCATAGCTCTATTCTTTGAGTCACTTGAGATTTATATCGTTTATCGCTATGAAGAATTTGAAAGATCCGAGAACCAAGATTTATCCCTTAACTACGAGGGGAGGTAAGGAACTTCCATCTAGCTCTGCACTTGATTCACCTTCTGTTTTGAGTAAACTTGCGACAACTAAACCTGCTTCTGCTATTAATTCTGATATATCACATGTTATTGATGATGCCACTTCTGCTATGCATGATACTTTTGATGAAACTACTTCTATGCTTGATACTACTGTGCCACTTGGTGAATTTCTTGATGAACAACCTGCTAGGGCTAGAGAGAATGAAATTATTGAAACTGATAATATTGATGAAAGTGATGATGAAGATTCTCCCCCTAAATATGAATTGCCTATTGTGCCTGAGGGCTATGTTATGGATGAAGAAACTGCTACAGATTTTCTTGCTTGCAATGATAGGAGTGATCTTAAGAACTATTAGCTAAGCTTAAACAAAAAACTTTGAATGCTAGAATGAAATATGATCTTGCTTATGCTACTTCACCTATCTTTGTTACTGATAAGGATTATGAATTCTCTGTCGACCCTGAGATAATTACTTTGTTGAATCTGATCCTTTCTATGGCTATGAATCTGGAACTGTTGTGGCACATCTTACTAAATTAAATGATATAGCTATCCTTTTCACTAATGATGAGAAAACTCGCTACTATTATATCCTTAAATTATTTCCGTTCTCATCAAAGGGTGATGCTAAGATATGGTTTAATTCTCTTGATCCTGGTTGTGTGTGTAGTCCCCAGGATATGATTTATACTTCTCTGCTAAATATTTCCCTGCTCATAAGAAACAAGCTGCTTTAAGGGAAATACATAATTTTGTGCAAATTGAAGAAGAGAGTCTCCCACAAGCTTGGGGGAGGCTTCTCCAATTACTTAATGATTTGCCTGATCATCCTCTTAAGAAAAATGAAATACTTGATATCTTTTATAATGGACTAACCGATGCTTCCAGAGACCACTTGGATAGTTGTGATGGTTGTGTTTTCAGGGAAAGAACACCAGATGAAGCTGAAATTTTATTGAATAATATGTTGACCAATGAAAATAATTGGACACTTCCTGAGGCAACTCCTAAGCCAAACCGAAGAAAAGGGGTATTATATTTCTCAGTCCTGAAGATATGCAAGAGGCAAAGAAATCTATGAAAGAAAAAGGTATAAAGCTAAAGATGTTAAGAATTTACCTCCTATTGAAGAAATACGTGGTCTTAATTTACCACATGTTGAAAAAACACATGGTCTTGATAACCCGACACCAATAGTAAAGGTGTTGGGATATTACTATTGGATGTAAACCGGCCAGGTGTAGCCGGGTTAACTCCCTGAAGATTAGAAGCCCATGAAGATGCAAGGATGATGGCGCTTCATGAAGGCCCAAAAGCCCAAAGGCGGGTTAAAGCCTATAAATGTAAACCGACCTAGACATGTAACTTGTATTATAAGATAGGAAGGATAGAGACCGAACTGGACACGTTTATAATCCGGCTTCGGGACTCTGTAGCCCGGCGGGCGTCAATCTATGTATATAAAGGGACGAGCCGGCAGCGGTTTAGGGAGAGACAACAACTCGAGAGCCAGACAAAGCGGATTCGCTCCCTGGCCTTCGAAACCCTAGCAATACCAATCACAACTAGACGTATGCTTTTACCTTCCTTGAAGGGGCCGAACTAGTATAAAATCCTCGTTTCCCCTTGTCCGGTTTAACCCCTTTGAGCTAACCCGTAGTGATGGCTCCACAACTAAGTCCTTTCACAAGGACATCTGCCGTGACAAACCCATGATAGTTGGCGCCCACCGTGGGGCTATCGCATGATGGTTTTGAGTTCTTCAAGGGCAGCTTTGATGGACTTAAGGGATACGCTATGGGCCGGATGACGAAGAGTCGTCGCAGCAAGCTCTACATCGATAATGCAGGATGGGGTCCCGAGGCCGATTCAATCGAGTACGGGTACCAGGTCCCCTTCGGTGGGATTCACGTCTTCATCGGCAAGATTGGCGAACCGGCCCCTGAGCCGGACATCTGCACCGACATCATCGAAACGGCTCGGCGTGCAAGTTCTTCGCCGGTTCAACCCGTGACAAGGCATGTTTTCGTAGGCGTCATCCATGGAGCAAGATATGAGGATGGGCCGGTGTCCGATGGAGAGACCGTGGTCTATTCTGATGACGAGTCTTCTGGAGAGACCGAATCGCTTTATCGGTTGCAGGACAGCCGGATTGATGGAGGATCCGAGGAAAACAGTATTCCGGATTCCCCTGATCTGCCAAACCGGGCTGCCATCTTCATGGCCGGCACACAATCAACACCTCATTCATCGGCCGCCGCAGCAATACTCTCTGGTTCAACAACAGCCACACCGATAGGGGCAGGAAGCTCTGCGCCGCCTCCAGCCCAAGTCCTGTCTGATTTGTTCGACACTTTGGCAATGTTGATGACTGCGGAGGTGGATGCAGTGCCAGGGATCAGCACAATGCAAAGATTGCAAAGGTGAAAGATCAGATAGCTCAGGCTAAAGCGGACCTGGCGACAGAGAACACTAGGATGGCTACAGAATGGGCTGAATTGGAAGCACAGGCCTACCGGATTAGGCTGGATCAGAATGCTTCCGAGGAAGTCATGAGAAGAAGGTACCGATCGCATCTCCCATCGGTTTATGAGCCGCAAAATCTCTTCAACACACCAGGAGCAGGAGCTGGTAACCAACCCATACTAAACCGGGCGGAGGCACCGGGAACAGGAGCACCGGTTCAACCGCGCACGATGGACCCGCCTCGCCAGAACAACATTGTGCCACAGTATGCACCGACACCTCCCGGGCATTATTCCAACCCGTTGTACAATATTTGCCCGCCGCTTCACGCCTGGCAGCTCTCCCAACCGACGGCGAGTCACCAGTTGCGGTTGAAGCACGTCGGGCCAGGGATCTCCTTCAAACAACGCTAAATCAACAACAGGCATATTCGCACAGTCGTGAGAGGATTCATTCCACTCCCCGTCCAAGCTGGAGCTATAGCATACACATCGAGGACGAACCGGCTGTGTCCAGCAGTGCGCGTTGCCGAAATTCACCACGAGGAAACAACCCGGCAAAGGGACGTGCTAGTGCGCAGGATGTTGTGGACCATGGCCGAGCACGTCGGGAGGCTGAGTTAGCAGCTCGACACGGAGCACGACAACATACTCTGGTTCACCCTACCACTTCAGTAGAGCCAGGTGTGGTGTTCAGTTCCTTAGGGGTGTCGTGTCTCACCCCCGCTTTGTGTAATGTAAGACTGCCCAAGGACTTCAAGGGACCTCGTAAGGTACCAAATTACACCGCCAATTTACAACCAGAGGCATGGGTGGAAAGCTATGAGATGGCAATGGAGATGTTAGATGTGGATGAGGCAGTGTGTGCTAAATATTTCACCATGATGTTGGAAGGAACAACTCGTACTTGGTTGAAGAGCTTACCAACCAACTCTGTTGGATCATGGACGGAATTGAAGCACCGGTTTATCCAGAACTTCAAAGATACTTGTAAACAGCCAATGTCAATCGTGGATCTGGCCGCTTGTGTCCAAGAGGAAGGGGAGTCCACGACCCATTGGGTCAAATGGGTCTCAGCAATTTTGCACTCATCAGATTGTATCAATGCAGAAACCGCAGTGTTAACATTAGAGGGCAATTGCCATTTCCTGCCGCTCAAACAGAAATTAGGAAGGCTCAAACGTCACTGCAATGATATGTCAACGCTCATGGCCGCTTTGGTTAAGTACGCCAATTCAGATAATACCAAGGACTCGGATTCAGAGGAGGACAAACCGGGGGAAGGGAAAAAGAACGGCAATGCCAAGGGTCAGCAGCATAATCCGGCAGGCCATGGGAACAACGATAAGAGCAAGGCCGACAGCAGCTTGGACTTTGTTGCTAACACCAATGCTCAGGAGAATGGCCAGCGCCGTAAGGGCAAGCAGCCCAGAGGGGTGGAGGTTCAGGCCCCAATTTGGAGCGCCTGTTAAATCAGCCCTGTCCAAAGCATGGATCAAAGGAGAAGCCAGCATCGCATCTTTGGAAGGACTGTTATATCATGCGGGATTTCAAGAACTCCAATATGTTCCAGTATGATAACGGCCCGCCCGGCGGTTCAGGAGGTGGTTTCCACGGGCCGGGTTACGGAGGTGGTGGTTCCGGTTTAGGGTTTCCAGGCAACCAAACCGGGCACATCAATCAAGGGCACCAAGGCAACCAGGGAGGCTACAACCATCAAGGGAATCAGCAGCAACAGCAGCAGTCGGGTTACCAGAGCAATCCCAAACAGCTAAATAGCGGGCAATATCATGTTTTCACTACTAGTTTGTGTAAGCGTGATCAGAAGCTTCACAAAAGGGCGGTAAACTTTGTTGAACCGGCAGTGCCTCAGTATTTACGCTGGTCTGAGCAACCCATTTTATGGAGTAGAGAGGATCACCCACCCCGGGTTGACAATCCAGGTCACTTAGCCCTGGTGGTAGCCCCTCAAGTTGGAGGATACAAGTTTACTAAAGTGCTCATGGATGGGGGAAGCAGTATCAACATTCTATATTAAGACACATTCCGCCGTATGGGGTTGACATATAAGAATTTTAAACCGTCAAATACGGTTTTTCATGGGGTGGTGCCTGGTAAGTCTGCATATCATGTTGGCAAGATAGCCTTAGAGGTAGCTTTTGGAGATGATTATGATTCAAGGTCAGAAACATTGATGTTTGAGGTGGTAAAGATCAAAAGTCCGTACCACGCCTTGTTTGGACGGCCGACTTATGCTAAATTCATGGCGAGGTCATGCTATGTTTATCTGCAGCTTAAAATGCCAGGTCATAAGGGGACTATCACAGTACATGGAAGCAGAAAGATCGCTTTGGAGTGTGAGGAGGGTGATGCGGCTTATGTTGAGTCGGTTTGTGCCACAGAAGAATTGAAATTCTATAAGGAGCAAGTTGATCCGGCAGATATGACCTCTTTGAAAAAGCCGACTACAGAACATGATCCGGTGTTGAAGTTCAAATCGGCTACAGATACTAAGATGGTTGACTTTGTTCCTGGCGATTCATCCAAACAGTTCAGCATCAGCGCTAACCTGGATCTCAAATAGGAAAGCACGCTCATTGAGTTCATCCGTGAGAATTGGGACATCTTTGCATGGAAACCTTCTGACATGCCAGGTGTACCGAGGGAACTCGCTGAGCACACACTCAACATTGATCCTAAGTTTAAACCGGTCCTGCAGTTTCTCCGCTGCTTCAATGAAGAAAGGCGTAAGGCTATCGGTGAAGAGGTAGCCTGTTTGTTGGCCGCAGGGTTTATTGTAGAGGTCTTTCATCCAGAGTGGCTGGCTAATCCGGTGCTGGTTCTCAAGAAAAACGACACTTGGCGTATGTGTGTGAATTACACAAATTTAAACAAAGCTTGCCCTACAAACCCCTTTGCTCTTCCTCGCATTGCTCAGATAATTGATGCGACGGCATGTTGTGACTGTTTGTGTTTTCTGGACGCTTATTCTGGTTATCATCAGATCAAGATGGCAGTTAAGGACCAGGAGAAGACAGCTTTCATAACTCCCTTTGGAGCCTTCTGCTATGTTTCCATGCCCTTTGGACTCAAGAGTGCCTAGGCAACTTACCAGCGTTGTGTTCAGAATTGCCTTCATAAGCAAATTGGGCGCAATGTTCATGCATATGTGGATGATATTGTGATAAAATCCAGAAAGGAGGAGACATTGATAGATGATTTGAGAGAAACCTTTGACAATCTCCGGGTTTACAAGATGATGCTCAATCCGGAGAAGTGTGTCTTTGGTGTCCCGGCGGGCAAGCTCTTGGGTTTTCTGGTATCAAACAGAGACATTGAGGCTAATCCAGAAAAGATTTCAGCAATTACATCTTTGGCTAAACCGGCGTGTATTAATGACGTTCAACGTCTGGCCGGCCGGATTACAGCCTTGAGCCGGTTTATCAGTCGCCTTGGAGAGAAGGCCATCCCTTTATATCAGATGCTCAAGAAAACAGATAACTTTGTCTGGAGCGAAGCAGCTGATAAAGCGTTCGAGGATCTGAAGAGGCAGTTAGCTGAACCGCCCGTGCTTGCACCACCGATCGAGAAAGAGCCGATATTGTTGTATGTGGCTGCTAATGCCCGGGCTGTTAGTGTAGCTATTGTGGTAGAGCACAAGGATCTTGGCAAGGAATATCCGGTTCAGCGGCCGGTTTATTATATCAGTGAGGTGCTCATTGAGTCAAAGAAGAGGTATCCGCATTGGCAGAAGCTGGTGTATGGAGTGTTTATGGCAAGCCGGAAACTTAAACATTACTTTCAGGGCCATCCCATCACAGTGGTCAGTTCAGCTCCTCTGGGAGATATCATTCAAGACAGAGAAGCAACTGGCCGGATTGCCAAGTGGGCTATTGAGCTTGGACCTCATGGGCTCAAATATATACCCCGCACAGCGATCAAATCCCAAGCACTCATGGACTTCATCAATGATTGGACAGAGTTACAGGCACCTGAAGAGAAACCATATAACACATATTGGACTATTCATTTTGATGGGTCCAGACAGTTTGAGGGCTCGGGGGCTGGAGTCATACTAACTTCCCCACGAGGTGACAAGTTTTGTTATGTCCTCTGTTCAATGTTCCCTTGTACTAACAATGCAGCTGAATATGAGGCTTTGCTCCACGGTCTTCGTATGGCTAAGGAGATGAATTTAAGCCGGGTTAAGTGCTTCGGTGATTCAGATCTAGTGGCTCAACAGGTGTCTGGCACTCGGAATTCTAGGGACCCACTCATGGCTGCATATCGGCAAGTGGTGGATATAGTGGTTGGTCACTTTAAGGGTTATCAGGTGGACCATATAGACTGGCGGAAGAATGAAGCGGCGGACGCTTTTAAGTCGTCTTGGTTCCCAACGTAAACCGGTCCCGCCCAATGTCTTTCTTGATGTATTGCATAATCCGTCAGTCAAGGTGCCAACCGAAGAAGATTTGGATATTCCTGATCCGGAGGCTCAATTGGTGGCAGCTTTGCATGCCATACCGGATTGGACAATCCCATATCTGGCTTACATGAACCGGGGCGAGTTACCAGACGATGAAACGTTGGCTCGACAGATAATCCGGCGTTCCAAGTCCATGACCATACTCAACGGGGAGTTACATCGCTATAGCGTTTCAGGAGCAATTCAGCATTGTGTTTCTCCTCAAGAGGGTTGTGAGATTTTATGAAAAATCCATGAAGGGGATTGCGGTTACCACGTCGGTTCAAAATCTTTGGTTGCTAAAGCTTTTCGCCACAGCTTTTACTGGTTGATGGCACATGCTGATGCGGAGGATTTAGTCAAGAGATGTGACGGGTGTCAAAAATTCGCCCGCCGTGCGCACATTCCGGCTCAAGAGTTGAGGATGATTCCAATAACGTGGCTGTTTGCGACTTGGGGCTTGATATGGTTAGACCCTTCAAGCGATCCAAGGACAAAAAGACCCACCTGTTAGTAGCAGTTGATAAATTCACCAAATGGGTGGAAGCAGAGCCAGTCAGCAAGTGTGATGCAGCCACGGCGGTTCAATTTATCAAAAAGGTGATATTCCGGTTTGGTTTTCCACACGGCATTATAACTGATAATGGTACTGACCTATCAAAAGGGGAGATGGAAGAATTTTGTCAACGTGAGCACATCCGGCTCGATCTAGCATCGGTGGCTCACCCCCAGTCTAATGGTCAAGCAGAGAGAGCAAATAAGGAAATTCTACGAGGTATCAAACCCGGGCTTATGGTTCCCTTAAATCGGACACCGGGTTGTTGGGTTGAGGAGCTACCTTCTGTGTTATGGACCATCAACACCATACCCAATAGGTCTACGGGATATACACCTTTCTTCATGGTTTATGGAGCAGAGGCAGTTCTTCCTAGTGATATCCGTCACGACTCGCCCCGTGTGACAGCCTATGTTGAAGCTGATAATGAGAAGGCACGTCAAGATTCTCTGGACCTGTTGGATGAAGAGCGTGATCTTGCAGCAGCACGATCGGCGATTTATCAACAAGATCTCCGACGCTATCACAGCCGTCGGGTTAAAACCAGAACCTTTCAAGAAGGCGATTTGGTGCTCCGGCTCATCCAGGATCAGACTGATATGCACAAATTATCCCCACCTTGGGAAGGACCCTTTGTGGTCAGCAAAAATCTGCACAATGGGTCTTACTACCTCATTGATGTTCGAGAGCACAAAGACTCATGTCAATCGGAGGAGGAGACCAAGCGGCCATGGAACATAGCTCTTCTTCAGCCTTACTATACTTAAAGCCATAGGCTCTTCCTCTGTACATATTTATGACAGTGTATATATATCATATAATAAACCGGAGCCTCCATTATAAGCGGGGTATCTGTTCTTTTTACATCTTGTGTGTGCTTATACAAGTTAACTGACAAAGCGGAGCTTTTGTTCATCCGGTCTTAGCAGCTGCACGGATATAAAGAAAATCACTAGGGGGCCTAGTCATATTTGAACTACAGCTACACCTCTTGATCGGTTTTGAAACCACGGAGGGATATCACTAGGGGGCTTGGTTGTTATCACACCATAGCTACACCTCTTGATAGGCATTTAGGCCACAAAAGAAAAATATGTGGAGCCAAAGAGAATGTTGCACAAAAGCACAGACTCAAACATGGGCACACACTAAGCACAGCTCACAAAGTTACTTGGGGGCTCTTTTTGCAAAGCAACAAAGAGTTTGAAAGGACCCTTGTAATTGGCTATCAAGCCATGGCTTGGAAGCCTGGTGTATTCACCTAAAACCCCGGGTTAACCTGCCTTCATCAAGTAAGCCACTCCTGTCCAGGTAATCCTGGTATGACCCATCGAATGTTTGACATGTCAATCTTTTATAGACCCTGAACTTGTCAAAGTTAAAATGATGATTGTTTAATTGGAGGCCCATCTTAAAAGGCTTTGTTAAATGGTTTAACTCAGAGGCCTGGCAGCCCATGAAAAGCCTCAATTTGGAGCCCGTCAGCTCGTAAAAAGCCTTGCATATTTTCCTTTTTTGAGTTTTTTGAAGTTCATAAGTTTCTTTTGATAACCCGGCGTCCTTGATCCGGCTTGCTTTTCAACTACAAGTTGTTGGCACATAATTAGTTATAAACCGGTGTTTATTGACTCGGTCTGGCTTGACTAAATCACCAGTGTTATAAAGAAAACCCGGTAGTTATCCCGGTCCGGTTTAATATATAGACCGGCATTACAAAGATGGGGTTATCAACGTTCCGGATGGGTATTCACACCTTTACCGTATACACCATTGGTCCACCAATAAGGTATGTTATGCATATTGCTTTTACAAATACTTTGATTATTTCATCTATGTACTATACACTTCCTGGACATTATGACCCGTCTAGCGGTAAACCGCTAGATACTTTTAAGATGTTGTATCAGGAACACAATTCATTATGGGTTTTGCATAAATGTATCCCAAAAGGTGGCACAAGTTGTCATGAGGCATTACAGAACATGCTCAATGGCATGGCAAATAATGGAGTTTTGGCTATCCTATTACAAGAAGCTTTCAAAGTGGCTCCAATGGCATAATTGTTTTTCACATGATTGGCACGCAGTGGCCAGTAAACCGGTGACCGGTTTAGGATGCTTCGTCTGGATGGTTTGACGGTTGAGGGTCAGTTGGTGTGGGCACTTCTTCATCCCTCCCCAGACGCTGGAAATCAACCGTCGACCAATCGATTCCAGTTAAAGCTTGAAATACTGCTTCCTCATGGATAAGATTGGAGGGGTTAATATCAGGAGCATAAGTGTGCTTACGAATCGGAGGCACAAGTTCTTCAACTTCATGGATGTCGGTCGGCTGTCTTTTCCCTTCAGCGTCATAAACCGGCTAAAAATGGGACAAGTCTGTATCATCGGCCAGTTTGCTAGCTACCGGCCGCATTTGTTTGGTCAGCCGTCGGAGGTCATCATTGTCGAAGTTTGAACCGTCTTCCTTCACACCTGGGTATCCCTTAATGATATCCTCCCCTTCAAGGTCTGGAATTCGGGCTTTGGCTTGAATAAGTGCGGTTAAAGCTCCTGCTCTGGCAGCTGCCTTCTTCAATTCGGCAATATGGGCTGGTAACATGGCCAACTTCTCAAGTGTTTCTTTAATCAAGGTTGGGGCCGGTTTGTTATAAGCTGCCGTACAAATAGCCCGCTGAGACCCAGAGTATAGCTGTTCAACCAATGTATATGCCGCTTTGAGATTCATCCACATGTCTGTACCAAGATGAGCGATCCGAGTACCTGTCAAAGATTTTTATCAACGTTCTGGTCAGTGATAAGGTTCGTTGACTTGTGCAAAACACAAAAGCAGACACTTACCAAAGATAGCAGAAGTCATAGCATTGATTTGCCATTTTAAACCAGCTAGTTCATCTGCAACTGGCTTCAGGGCTGCCTCGGCGTCTTCAGCTCTTTTGGTTAACCCGGACTTTTCGAATTCCCAGTTAGCACAATCTTTGGTGAAAGCTTCCTTCAGCTTTTCCATTACGGCCAGGGCTTGGGTCAGCTCCTCTTTGGCTTTTGCAGCCTCTGCTTGTTGTGACTTTACATTTTCTTGCAAGTGAGAGTTTCAGGCATCTTTGCTTCTCAGTTCAGCCTGCAACATTGGAGATATATTCAACAACAGGTTATATATGTTTTAAGTATAAAGCGTATAACAAGTTATGCCCTTCATACTTGGGGGCTAATGCCTGTTCGCTCTAAAGTGCTGCATTTTATATAAGTCTCCAAAACAATACAAGCATTATCCTGGACACTTGGGGGCTAATGTACGTCTGTTCTAAACTGGATGCATGGATTAAAACCCGGATTAACTTGCCCAGTTAAACCGGCCTTTGGGGGCTATGCTACACAAGGTTATCTAATTGATAAAAGATGAGTCTTGGTTACAAAGACCCGGTTTCTGATTAACATCGTAAAACGGCCCTTGGGGGCTACTTGGGCTACTGTCTCAGCTATGAATCAATAAACAAAGGGAGATGGATTTACCTCATATCGCTCTTTCATCAAGTTCACCAAACCGGCTTCATAGTCCCGGTTTGAGTGCAGACGGTTCAAGAAGCTAGAGTGAAGTTCTTTAGCGCTGAAATGAGCATAGCTTGATAAATCGCTGCTCCACTTGCCTTTTTCCCTAGCAGCTTGCTCTTCTTTGGCGCTATGTTGAGCCAAGATGACGGGATGGCCAGGGGAACTATGGTCCATTCCAGTGATGATAACATCATCTCCTTGACCTTCAGTATGTTTGGCTGGGGGCAATGGAGTATCAGCATTTCTCATCGGACTAGCCCGGTTTGGCTCTGCCGGTTCAACATTAGGTGCAGCAGGTTCAGCGTCAGCTGGTTCATTGGTATTTTGGCCTTGAAGGGGCGATACGCCAGAGGCGGATTCAGGATGCAGGCCCTCCGGTTCACCAGTTTGTTCTGGTTCACCTCTGGGTTCTTCTTCAAAAGTGGCCGAGTCTTCAGGCGGATTGGTGACCCGAGCTTTCTTGCTGGGTCTGGCTTTGGCCCTGCAAACAAAAATATAAAAGGATTAATATCTTATTCAAGTTCTATGATGCATTGAAAGAAAAGGTTTTACAACTTACCCAGCCACAGTTTTCAGAGGAGGGAGTTGAGTTGCTGTTGACTCACCAGATGATGAAGGAGGTGTCACCTGACAATTTGAATCGGATGGATTAAGAGGTTGTCTGAAATAACCTGCCTTGGGGGTAAGAATGGTTAGGAGAAGGGGAGACCTCACACCAACGCTTCCGAACCGGGGTATCAGGTAAACCGGCTAAAGTGACATGTTGGCCACTATGCCGGGTTGTCCGGCGAGCTTCATGCTGCTGAGTCTTCAAAATAAATGTTCGATCCAAGTGAGCAAGAGGATGAGAAAAGCTTACTTTCCGGACTGCTTGGCGGGTTTTTTGTGTTGGCATAGAGTCTGAACCGGAGGAAACGGTAATTACCTCTACATCATCAGCTTGACTAGCTTATGCGTTCTCCTGAGGAAGATCATTGTTAATGAGATGCATGAAAAGAGAGCCAAGTGAGTCAAGTTCTACCTCAACTTCCGGATCATTAGTGTCATCATCAAGCTCCATGTTGATCCGGTCAGCCGTTTTCCATTTTGACGTTCGTTTGACGGCTTTGGTTTTTGGGCGAGATGGTTTGACCGCTTTGTCCCTAGTTGGTTTTACCGCTTTTTCTATGGTTTTCCGTTTCCAGAAGGGGTCATCACCCTATACATACATACACAAAAGAAGGATTACAGGTTGCACAAGATAAAAATATTAAAGATGAAAAGGAAGTATAATGCTTACAGCAGGTGGTTTGTTCTTGGCATAAAAGGGACTCAAACCGGTTTGACTACAGGCCAGTTCCGATTCATTCAGAATTTTCTTTACACCTTCAGTGACTTCTTCATCAGATAATTGAAGGTTGCAATGGCGTTGAGGGTCCTCAACCTCACCGGTATATTCACACATTAAACCGGGATGCCGGCTTAGAGGCGAGTGCTCCAAGATACCCAACAGCGCACGAAATCCACACTTGTTAAACCATTGGCCATAAAGGCCCGGAGTTTGACGAGTTGAGGGGCATATTTCGCCCTTTCGGCGGAGCTCAAGCGTTGCAGCATCGGATGGGTATTGGAAAGCCGGTGATCACGAAAGCCTGTAAGGGGATTTTCGTCTTCAGGCGAAGTGTCTCTGCAATAAAACCAAGTTTGGTTCCATTCTTTTGGGTGGCTATGATGTTTGGCATGAGGAAATTTAACTTCTTTCCGCTTTTGAATCGAGACACAACCAAGTTCTGTATTCGGGCCATTCACAAACTCTGTGCGCCAGTTTAAGTGAAAGAAATCCCGAAACAGTTCTGCAGTTGGTTCTTCCTGTAAGTATGCTTCACAGAAGACTTGGAAGTTGCATAGGTTGGATACTGAATTTGGCCCAATATCTTGGGGATGGAGTTGGAAATTGGCAAGCACATCCCAATAAAACGTTGATCCTGGTGGTTTGAAGCCACGGCTTATGTGGTCAACAAAGACCACCACCTCGCCCTGCCTTGGGGTCGGAGGATTTTCTATTCCTGGAACTCGCCATTTAATTTCAGTTTTCTTAGGCAAGGAGCCGATGCTAACCATCTCATTTAGCTGAGTTTCAGTGACCCGGGAATGAGCCCAGTTGCAAGCAGTGAATTGTTTGGCCATTGCGAAACAAACAAGCTGAAAATGAAAGGCCGGTTTATAAATCAGGCATGATGATATGCAAGATACAATGGAGTAAGAAATGTACTGATATGCGAAATGGCATAAACCGGAGACCAATGCAATAAGGGAAAAAAGGTAATACCAGGGCAGGGGTACTCAGACACTGTTAAACCGGCGTATAACTATGAAGGCAAAGGGCTCCTCCGGTTTATCAGAGGGCTAATGGTACAGATTGATTATGCAAAGTTAAACCGCCTATGTTGGTGTGAGGAGAAACAGATTTCACAAAGATATATAAAAATTTCGGATCTAAGGTAAGACAGAAAAGCAAAATATTTCGACCTAAAAAGGGTAAGACCCGAAACAGTTTATGAAGGACTACAACAGTTCTTTGCGCATAAGGATTTGTGAGGGTAACAGAAGATTAATCACTGCAAGGGATATGATAAGTACGAAGTATTCATCTATAGGCCAAGGAAGAACAACACCAAAAGCTCCGATGAACTTCAAGAACCGCGAAGAGCAGGGAAACCCTAATGGATCTAGAAAGGAAGGGGGAGGACTTACTGTGGTCGCGGAAGCAGCGGAGGGGTGCTACGGAATTCTGGTGCGAATAGGTCGATGCAGCGGCCGACGGTGAAGCAGAGGCGAGGCTGGACGATGACGGCGGAGCTCAGGTGCGGAGACGTCGCAAGGAAGAAGAAGGGAGGAAAGGATAGCGGAAGGAAAATAAAGGGGTCCTCTGCCCCTATTTATAAGGCGAAGCAATGAAACGGCAAGTACGGGAATCGAGGAGCCCAAAATGGATAAGTTAATAAAGGTGTCACCTCAGTGACTGAATACACATTAAATGGAGGTAATCTTTGACATCAACGGATGGATGACGTCAGGGTGGTTTATCATAATCTTGAAGTATGACGTCACGGCAGTTTACAAGATTAAGGTGAAGATATGAGGGAGGAATTTTTCTAAGTGTAGAAGATTGCCATGAACAAGTTCAAACCAATCTTGGGCCTAATGTTGGGGATATTACTATTGGATGTAAACCGGCCAGATGTAGCCGGGTTAACTCCTTGAAGATTAGAAGCCCATGAAGATGCAAGGATGATGGTGCTTCACGAAGTCCCAAAAGCCCAAAGGCGGGTTAAAGCCTGTAATGTAAACCGACCTAGTCATGTAACTTGTATTGTAAGATAGGAAGGATAGAGACCGAACTGAACACGTTTATAATCCGGCTTCGGGACTCTATAGCCTGGCGGGCGTCAACCTATGTATATAAAGGGACGACCCGGCAGCGGTTTAGGGAGAGACAACAACTCGAGAGCCAGACAAAGCGGATTCGCTCCCTGGCCTTCGAAACCCTAGCAATACCAATCATAACTAGACGTAGGATTTTACCTTCCTTGAAGGGGCCGAACTAGTATAAAATCCCCGTGTCCCCTTGTCCGGTTTAACCCCTTTGAGCTAACCCGTAGCGATGGCTCCACGACTAAGTCCTTTCACAAGGACATCTGCCGTGACAAACCCACGATAAAAGGTAAATTCTCTCTATAGATATGATAAAGCTGAAATCCCTCCTACTAAGTTTGCTAGCCAATGCTTAGATGACTTTGATAACTTTATGGTTAAGCAAGAAGATTTTAATGCTTATGTTGGTAGACAATTGAAACATAATGCTTATATGATTGAACACTTGAGTGATTATATGGCTAATGTTAAAGGTGAACTAAAAATTATTAGTAAACATGCTTCTATGATTACCACTCAAGTAGAACAAGTACTTCAAGCTCAGAATGATTTGCTCAATGAATTGAATAGTAAAAACAATGATTTTGCTGTTAGAGTTATGACTAGAGGTGGTAAAATGACTCAGGAACCTTTGTATCCTGAGGGCTATCCTAAGAGAATTGAGCAAGATTCTTAGAGAAATAATGTAGATGCACCTAGTCCTTCTAATAAGAAGAAAAAGGAAAAATGATAGGACTTCGCATGCTTCTAGTGAACCTGTTGTAGACACACCTGAGAATCCCAATGATATTTCTATTTCTGATGCTGAAACCCAATCTGTTAATGAACATGAACCTAGTGATAATGTTAATGATGATGTTCATGTTGATGCTCAACCTAGCAATGATAATGAGGTAGAAACTGAACCTGCTGTTGATCTCGATAACCCACAATCAAAGAATCAACGTTATGATAAGAGAGACTTTGTTGCTAGGAAGCACGATAAGGAAAGAGAACCATGGGTTCAGAAACCCATGCCTTTTCCTCCTAAACTATCCAAGAAAAAGGATGATGAGGATTTTGAGCTCTTTGCTGAAATGATTAGACCTATCTTTTTGCGTATGCAATTAACTGATATGCTTAAAATGAATCCTTATGCTAAGTACATGAAGGAAATTGTTACAAATAAAAGAAGATACCGAAAGCTGAAATTTCCACCATGCTTGCTAATTATACTTTTAAGGGTGGAATACCAAAGAAACTTGGAGATCCAGGAGTACCAACTATACCATGCTCCATTAAAAGAAACTATGTTAAAACTGCTTTATGTGATCTTGGAGCCGGTGTTAGTGTTATGCCTCTCTCTTTATATCGTAGACTTGATTTGAATAAGTTGACACCTACTGAAATATCTTTGCAAATGGCTGATAAATCAACTGCTATACATGTCGGTATTTGTGAGGATGTGCCTATTGTGGCTGCAAACGTTACTATTTTAAAGGACTTTGTTATTCTTGATATTCCCAAGGATGATAGTATGTCTATTATTCTTGGAAGAGCCTTTTTGAATACTGCAGGGGCTGTTATTGATTGGACCAAAGGCAATGTCACTTTTCATGTTAATGGCAATGAGCATACGGTGCACTTTCCGAGGAAACAACCTCAAGTTCATAGTATAAACTCTATTGGAAAATTCATCGATTATTTTTGGAGGTTTTGAATTTCCTCTACCTACTGTCAAGAAGAAATATGATATTCTTATTGTTGGGGATATGCATATCCCTATTGAGGTAACCTAGGGTTATTCAAAAATTCTCCGGTTCCATGTTACTCGAAATGAGTTTGTTAACAAGTCCTGATCAACCTTGTTAGTGGATTCCTTTTGATGAGCATGAGATGGATGAATTTTGAAAACACAACTCTCTGTGCCCTCTTTTTACTTTCTGTAATTATATTAAATAAAGCAAAAATAGTATTTTTTCTGTCTGTTTCTGAATTATCCATGCAATAAAAAATACCCCAAAAATAAAAGTTCTCCAAATGCCCTGAAAATTAAATATGATTTTTTTTCTAAAATATTTGAGAATATCTTGCACTAAGAACACAGTAGGGGGAGCAAGCACCTGGCCATGAGGGTCCAAGGTGCGCCCTATCCCCCAGGCGCGCCCCCTGCCTCGTGGGCCCACGGTGGCTCCCCTCCACTTATTCCAGCCACCACACACTCCTTCTTCCTCCCAAAAAATCACCAACCAGCTCAAGCACGAGTTCTAGCTCATTTTGCTGCGATTTTCGATCTCCTTGCTCAAAGCTCCATTCACAAAACTGCTTTGAGGGATTATTCTTTGGTATGTGACTCCTCCAATGGTCCAATTAGTTTTTATTCTAGTGCTTTATTCATTGCATATTTTTGCTGCTTAGGTGACCCTATTCTTGAGCTTGCATGTCAAATTTATGTGGTCAAAAGTAGTTTTGATGCATGATATTGTCTCTAAGCACTTGTAGGAGTAGTTGCTATCAATTTTGTTGAGTTTGGTTCACTTTTATTTTGAAGTTACTAAAAATTTCAGAAATTTTCAGAAAAAGTTGAAGAGATTTTTGAGGGGCTCATCAAGACGAAGCTCGAGGGATAAGCAAAGTGAAGAGAATAAGAAGCCCAAGTATAATCTCCCTCGTACCATGGAGGTTCGGCCGTGTGAATGGCCTTGTGATAATTTCTTGAGAGTAGCCGGGATTTATGATGATTTCTATGAATTGGCTGAGAATGCAGGCCTCACCGCCTTCCTCCACGACCAACACGAACAGTATCTCTTACTCACCAATATCTTTGTGCAAAACTTTCATTTCCATGCTAGGAGCTCACCACCTTCGGTGGAATTTTATTTATATGATGAGCATAAGGAGATGTCACTTCGTGACTTTTGTCAGATTTGTTTGATCCCTTTTGAGGGCAGTGTAGAGGAACCACATCGTGAGGATGTGGATGGGTTTGTTGATACCATTGTTGTAGGGGAAACGAGGAAGGTTTCTGACGCACAAATTACTAGCATACACTTTCCTGTTCTATGTTACTTTGCTATATTTGCTAGTAGATGCTTAATTGGGCGCGGAAACTGTGGAAACCTAATTGCCCCTGATATTGTTATTTTGTGCCATGCCTTATTTCGTGATGACACATTTAGTATGGGCGATATTGTTGCAAAGCGGTTAAATCTTAACCATACTAAGGGCCCCGTCCTTGGAGGCATCTTTGCCTCGCGCCTCGCTTCACATTTTAGTATACCTATTAGGCATCATGAGAAGGAAGAGAAGTTGATGCCTCCTATTTTTCTAGACTATAAGAGTATGGTAGCACATGATTTTATCGTTGAGAATAAGGAAAAGGCGCTTAAGTACAAATTAATATTTGGTAAAAATCATCCTGAGACTATTACCTTGGCTGCTCCTTCCTTGTTTGATTTATCTGCATGCAAGTACCTTGTTCCGTTGGAGGCCATTCACGCCTACCGGAACCCTACATCAGCTATAGAGCCAGAGCCGGAACCACAATTTGATCCTCCACGACAGTCTGATTACTAGTGGGATCCGGAGGTGATTGCCAACCAGCGGCAATCCGAGGCTTCTTCACAGTACGACCCCAACTATTACTTTGGATATCCGCCAGGCCAGCCGTGGCCATATACCAACTTAGGCCAAAAGCCTAAGCTTTGGGGAGTACGTATTTCTCACCGACATTACATTCATGTTCACACACTCATTGCTAGTTGTCGGTGCTCGTACTTTTTCATTGTATCATTCATGCTAGTTTATTTTCCCTTTTTATGCTTTCTTCTTGTGTGTTTGATAAACCTTAGAAAACCAAACAAAAAATTACTTGTAGCTTTTAGCTAGTTTACTTTCCATGCCTATAGTAGTAGTAATTAAAAAGAAAACCCAAAAAGATTTCTCGTTCTTCTTTTGTTTGTTGGGAGCTTTCCTGTGTACATAGTTTTATTTATTTTCTTTCCTTTGGGGGTCGAGAGGAGAAGACCATGATTAAAAGGTTAAAGTGGCTCTTATATACATTATTGTTGATCTGACAAAAGAGCCCATATTACCCTGTCTTCTCTCTTGAATCGAATGCCTGCAGATTCCAGCTTAGTCCATTGCACATGCACCATTATTATTATCCACACTATTCGGTCGTGCAAGTGAAAGGCAATAATGATGATTATATGATGAACTTATTGAGATGACAAAAGCTGGTATGAACTCAACCTCTCTTGTTTTTGTAAATATGATTACTTATCGTTCCTGATTCAGCCTATTATGAATAAACATGTTTGCAATGACAATTAGAGATTATAGTTGCTTATGCCATGCTTAATTAGCTAGGAGTTTATAATGGTTTACCTTGCGTGCCAACATGCTATTAAAATGGTTGTGATGTGGTATGATAGGGTGGTATCCTCTTTTGAACGATTCGAGTGGCTTGACTTGGCACATGTTCACGCATCTAGTTGAAACAAAATCAACATAGCCTCTACGATATTTATGTTCATGGTGCATTATATCCTACTCATGCTTGCATTCGGTGTTGATTAATTTTAATGCATGTTCATGACAGTTGTCGCTCTCTAGCTGGTCGCTTCCCAGTCTTTTGCTAGCCTGCACCTGTACTAAGCAGGAATACTGCTTGTGCATCCAATTCCATAAACCCCAAAGTTGTTCCATATGAGTCCACCATACCTACCTATACGGTATCTACCTGTCGTTCCAAGTAAATTTGTATGTGCCAAACTCTAAACCTTCAAATAAACATTATGTTTTGTATGCTCGAATAGCTCATTTATCAACTAGGGTTGTCTGTATCTTCCATGTTAGGCGGGTTATTCTCAAGAGGAGTGGACTCCGCTCCTCACTCACGAGAAAATGGCTGGTCACCGGGATGCCCAGTCCCATGCTTTATGCAAATCAAATCAAAATAACTACAAACAAAACTCCCCCGGGACTCTTGTTACTTGGAGGCACTCGTTGTTTCGAGCAAGCCATGGATTGATGCTTGTTGGTGGAGGGGGAGTATAAACTTTACCATTCTGTTTGGGAACCGCCTATAATGTGTGTAGCATGGAAGATATCGCCATCTCTCGGTTGTTATGTTGACAATGGAAGTATACCGCTCAAAATATTATTCATATCTATTTCAAAACCGAGCTCTGGCACCTCTACAAATCCCTGCTTCCCTCTGCGAAGGGCCTATCAATTTACTTTTATGTTGAGTCATCATCCTCTTATTAAAAAGCACCGGTTGGAGAGCACCGCTGTCATTTGCATCCATTACTTTTAGTTTACATTGAGTATGACTTGACTGGATCTCTTTTACCATGAATTACAATGTCTAGTCAGTCCTTGATCTTTAAAGGTGCTCTGCATTTATGTTTTGCGGTCTCGGAAAGGGCTAGCGAGATACCATCTTGTTATATCATATCATGATTGTTTTGAGAAAGTGTTGTCATCCGAGATTTATTATTATTGCTCGCTAGTTGATTATGCCATTGATATGAGTAAACATGAGATCCAAATGTCATTGTGAATATGGTTAGTTTATAATCTTTGCTGAAAACATGAATGCTGACTTTACATATTTACAACAAGAGAAGTTTTTCTTTATCACTTTCAGTTTATCAACTGAATTGCTTGAGGACAAGCAAAGGTTTAAGCTTGGGGGAGTTGATACGTCTCCGTCGTATCTACTTTTCCAAACACTTTTGCCCTTGTTTTGGACTCTAACTTGCATGATTTGAATGGAACTAACCCGGACTGATGTTGTTTTCAGTAGAATTGCCATGGTGTTATTTTTGTGCAGAAATAAAAGTTCTCGGAATGACCTCAAAATCAACGGAGAATTATTTTGGAATATATAAAAAATACTGGAAGAAAGATCCATGTCAGGGGGGCCTCCACCTGTCCACGAGGGTGGGGGCGCGCCTGCCCCCCTGGGCACGCCCCCCTACCTCGTGGGCCCCCTGACGCTCCACCAACCTCAACCTTGACTCCATATATTCACTTTCGAGGAGAAAAAACGAGAGAGAAGGATTCATCGCGTTTTACGATACGGAGCCGCCGCCAAACCCTAAACTCTCTCGGGAGGGCTGATCTAGAGTCCGTTTGGGGCTCCGGAGAGGGGAATCCGTCACCATCGTCATCATCAACCTTCCTCCATCAATTTCATGATGCTCACCGCCGTGCATGAGTAATTCCATCGTAGGCTTGCTGGAGGGTGATGGGTTGGATGAGATTTATCATGTAATCGAGTTAGTTTTGTTAGGGTTTGATCCCTAGTATCCACTATGTTCTGAGATTGATGTTGCTATGACTTTGCTATGCTTAATGCTTGTCACTAGGGCCCGAGTGCCATGATTCCAGATCTGGACCTATTATGTTTTCATCAATATATGAGAGTTCCTGATCCTATCTTGCAAGTCTATAGTCACCTACTATGTGTGATGATCCGGCAACCCCGAAGTGACAATAATCGGGACCACTCCCGGTGATGACCGTAGTTTGAGGAGTTCATGTATTCACTGTGTGTTAATGCTTTGGACCAGTACTCTATTAAAAGGAGGCCTTAATATCCCTTAGTTTCCAATAGGACCCTGCTGCCACGGGAGGGTAGGACAAAAGATGTCATGCAAGTTCGTTTCCATAAGCACGTATGACTATATTCGGAATACATGCCTACATTACATTGATGAATTGGAGCTAGTTCTGTGTCACCCTATGTTATGACTGTTACATGATGAACCGCATCCAGCATAATTCTCTATCACCGATCCATTGCCTACGAGTTTTCCATATATTGTTCTTCGCTTATTTACTTTTCTGTTGCTATTGTTATCATCACTACAAAACACCAAAATTATTACTTCTGCTACAGTTACCTTTTACCACCGTTACCACTACTATCATATTACTTTGCTACTAAACACTTTGCTGCAGATATTAAGTGTCCAGGTTTGGTTGAATTGACAACTCAGATGCTAATACTTGAGAATATTCTTTGGCTCCCCTTGTGTCGAATCAATAAATTTGGGTTGAATACTCTACCCTCGAAAACTGTTGCGATCCCCTATGCTTGTGGGTTATCATCGGGCAAGTTGCCCCGGCAAGGCTCTTGTCGAGGCTGCAGAGGCCGCCCCGGCAAGGGCCTTGCCGGGGGAGTCCACCTCGCCCTCCTGATCTTCATCTCTTTGGCTTGGCGTTGTTCTGGTTGTCTCGTGGCCTCTGCTTCCTCCCTTTGCCCCGCTAAGTGTGGCCGCAGGTGCGGCTCTGACTGCCCGTGCACAAGTAGAGGGGTAAAAAGGAGAGCCCCTACTTTTGTACACCGACAAGAGGCTATTTTACATTAGCTCGCTTGATAAATGGAGTACCCAAGCCTATGAGAATGCCAAGTTGTTTAAAGAAAAGGTTAAAAGATGGCATGACAAGAGGATACAAAAGCGTGAGTTTAATGTAGATGATCATGTTTTGCTATACAACTCTTGTTTAAGATTTTTTGCAGGAAAACTTCTCTCTAAATGGGAAGGTCCTTACATTATCGAGGAGGTATATCGTTCCGGAGCCATCAAGATCAACAACGCCGAAGGCATAAATCCAAAGGTGCTAAGCGGTCAAAGAATCAAACATTATATCTCAAGGAATCCTATAAATGTTGAGACCAACATAATCAATACTGTAACACCGGAGGAGTACATAAGGGATACTTTCCAGAACGTTTCAGAGTCCAAAAAGGAATAGTTATGCGGTACGGTAAGTAAACTGACTCCAAAACCTTTCCAATTGCATTTTTTCTCCATTTTGATTTTTTTTAAAATTAGGAAAATTACAAGTACTCCGAAGAGCGCACGAGGCATCCATAAGGGTGGAGGGCGCGCCCCCTGCCTTGTGGCCACCTCGTGTGCCCTCCAGACTCCGTTTTCTTGCACCACACTTCTTTTGGTCAATAAAAATTCAGTATATAATCTTCCGAAGGTTTTGACCATCGTACCATGGCAAAATCCCATATTTTCGTTTTGACTTGTTTCTACAGTAGATTTAGAGCAATATGTCGTCCCAAGATTCGGAGGGAGAGAGCTATGTATCTGATTACATTGCAGACCCCAAGGTCTATGGGGATTTGGAGCATTATGGTTGGACCCCAGAGGAAGAAGAAGACTATGATCCAAAGGGAAAGGAGGAGACAAGCTCAGATGAAGATGAAGTCCCGCTACCTCAACCTAGGGACATGCATGTGGAGTTCAAAAAGTCAAGTCTCCCTAACAAAGCAAATAAACCTAAGATCGAGTTTATCCCTTTTCGTCTCTTGTAGGAAAACAAACAGGAACTATGTAAAAGGATACTAAGGCTTGAGCAGGAGATCGGTGACCTAAGGGAGGAAACTTCTATACTCAAGCGCAAACAGAGGAAGAGGGACACTACATCAACAAATCCATCATCACCACCAACAAATAAAGAGAGATAAATACTACATGGGTATGGGCATTCCCCTTGGAAACTGCCAAGCTTGGGGGAGATGCCCCTGTATCATATCACCATCACACCCTTAACTTTATCATTTTCCTTAGTTTGATCCTTTTGATTATATCTTGATCTAGTATAATAAAGTTTTTAGTATGATCTAGCTTTGAGTTTTGTTTCGATATCTATCTATCTAATCGAGTCCGTGAGTTATATATAATAAATAGTAGTTTTGAGTTGAGGGCTTTGTTATCTTGCTATGATCTTAAGGGAATTAAATAAAAGAAAGAATAAAAAGATCATATATTGATCTTATGGGAAGTAATGACTTCACATATAAAGAGTATGATGAAAAAAAGTTGTTGAGAGTTGACAAACATAGTTTTGGTCATTGTTGCAATTAATATGAAGTAATAAAGAGAGAGAGGCTTCACATATAAATATACTATCTTGGACACCTTTTGTAATTGTGGGCACTCATTAAAATATGACATGCTTAAAGGTTGATGTTGGACAAGGAAGACAACATAATGGTTTATGTTTTCTTATATCCGAATAGAAGTTATATTGTCACAGATCCTCCAACATGTTGAGCTTGCCTTTCCCTCTCATGCTAGCAAAATTCTTTGCACCAAGTAGAGATACTACTTGTGATTCCAAACATCCCTTAAACCAGTTTTGCCATGAGAGTCCACCATACCTACCTATGGATTGAGTAAGATCCTTCAAGTAAGTTTTCATCGGTGCAAGCAATAAAAGTTGCTCTCTAAATATGTATGATCTATATATTAGTGTGAAGAAAATGAGCTTTATACAAACTTGTGATATGGAAGACATAAAAGCGACGGACTACATAATAAAGTTCTTTACCACAAGTGGAAATATAAAGTGACATTCTTTTGCATTAAGATTTTGTGCATTCAACCATAAAAGCGCATGACAACCTCTGCTTCCCTCTGCGAAGGGCCTATCTTTTACTTTTATCTTCTACCCTGATACAAGAGTCATGGCGTTCTTCACCTTTCCTTTTTACACTTGTTCCTTTGGCAAGCACTATGTGTTGGAGAGATCCGAATATATATATCCACTCGGATGTAGGTTTTCATAAAGTATTATTGTTGCCATTACCCTTGAGGTAAAAGGTTGGGAGGTGAAACTATAAGCCCTTATCTTTCTCTGTGTCCGATTGAAGCTTTGAACCCATAAGTATCGCGTGAGTGTTAGCAATTGTGAAAGACTAAATGATAGTTGAGTATGTGGATGATGTCTACTACGCAACCTTCTTCTTGTAGACTCGTGTTGGGCCTCCAAGCGTAGAGTTTTGTAGGACAGTAGCAAATTTGCCTCAAGTTGATGACCTAAGGTTTATGAATCCGTGGGAGGCGTAGGATGAAGATGGTCTCTCTCAAACAACCTTGCAACCAAATAACAAAGAGTCTCTTGTGTCCCCAACACACTCAAACAATGGTAAATTGTATAAGTGCACTAGTTCGGCGAAGTGATGGTGATACAAGTGCAATATGGATGGTAGATATTGGTTTTTATAATCTGAAAATATAAAAAAAGCAAGGTAACTAGTAACAAAAGTGAGCAAAAACGGTATTGCAATGCTTGAAAACAAGGCCTAGGGTTCATACTTTCACTAGTTCAAGTTCTCTCAATAAAGATAACATAATTAAATCATATGGAAATCCCTCAACATGCGACAAAAGTCACTCCAAAGTTCCTATCACGGAGAACATAAGATGAAATTGCTTGTAGGGTATGAAACCACCTCAAAGTTATTCCTTCCAATCAATCCATTGAGCTATTCCTATAAGTGTCACAAACAGCCCTAGAGTTCGTAGTAAAACAACACCATGTGACACACATCAATCAACCCTAATGTCACCTAGATACTCCAATGTCACCACAAGTATCCGTGGGTCAATTATACGATATGCATCAAACAACTTCAGATTCATAATATTCAATCCAACATAAAGAACCTCAAAGAGTGCCCCAAGATTCCTACCAGAGAATCAAGGAAAAAAACGTGCATTAACCCCTATGCAAAGATTACCCAAATGTAACCTCGGGAATCCGTGAGTTGAGTGCCAAAACATAGATCAAGTGAATCAATAGAGTACCCCATTGTCACCACGGGTATCCCACGCAAGACATACATTAAGTGTTCTCAAATCCATAATAGTATTCAATCCAATAATAATGAAACCTCAAAGGTAAAACTCAATTCATCACAAGAAGATAGAGGGGGAGAAACACCATATGATTCAACTATAGTATCGAAGCTAGCGGTACAACAAGATCGTGCCAAATCAAGAACACGAGAGAGAGAGAGAGAGATCAAACACATAGCTACTGGTACATACCCTCAGCCATGAGGGTGAACTACTCGCTACTCGTCATGGAGATCATCGGGATGATGAAGATGGCCACCGATGATGGTTTCCCCTCCGGCAGGGTGCCGTAACGGGCTCCCGATTGGTTTTTTGTGGCTACAGAGGCTTGCGGCAGTGGAACTCCCGATCTAGGTTTATTTCTGGGGGTTTCTATATTTATAGGAATTTTTGGCATAGAGGGGGGTCCATGAGGCGACGACAAGATAGGGGGGCACGCCCTCCACCCTTGTGGAGGCCTCGTGGCTCTTCTGGCCAAACTCTTTTGCTTTGGGGGCTTCTTCTAGTCCATAAAAAATCATCGTAAATTTTTAGCTCATTCGGACTCTGTTTGATATTCCTTTTCTGCGAAACTCAAAAACAAGGAAAAAACAAAAACTAGCACCGGGCTCTATGTTAATAGGTTAGTCCCAAAAATCATATAAATGCATATAAAACATCCAAGATGGATAATATAATAGCATGGAACAATCAAAAAGTATAGATACATTGGAGACGTATTAGTGGACTTGCTGAAAAGCTCTTATATTGACTCTTTCCGAAGTTATGATAAATTGCAATTGCTTCAATGACTGAGATCATAGTTTGTTAGTTTCAATGAAGTTTCTGATTCATACTTTACCTTGTGAATGAATTGTTACTTTAGCTTAAGAAATTATATGACATTATATGTTACTATTCTAAAGATGATCATGATGCCCTCATGTCTATATTTTATTTTATCGACACCTCTATCTCTAAACATGTGGACATATTTTTCGATTTCAGCTTTCGCTTGAGCACAAGCGAATCTAAGCTTGGGGGAGTTGATACGTCCATTTTGCATCATGCTTTTATATTGATATTTATTGCATTATGGGATATTATTACACGTTATATCACAATATGTATGCCTATTCTCTCTTATTTTATAAGGTTTACATGAAGAGGAAGAATGCCGGCAGCTGGAATTCTGGACTGGAAAAGGAGCAAATATTAGAGACCTATTCTACACAACTCCAAAAGTCCCGAAACTTCATGGAGAATATTTTTGGAATATATAAAAAATATTGGGCAAAGAAAGCACCAGAGGGGGCCACCTACCAACCACAAGGGTGGAGGGCGCGCCCTACCCCCTAGGTGCGCCCTCCGGTCTTGTGGGCCACCTAGAAGGCCCTCGACGCCCATCTTCTGCTATATGGTGTGTTTTGACCTAGAAAAAATCAGAAGGAAGCTTTCGGGACGAAGCGCCCCCATCTCGAGGCAAAACTTGGGCAGAATCAATCTAGGGCTCCGGCAGAGCTGTTCTGCCAGGGAAACTTCCCTTCTGGGAGGGGGAAATCGAAGCCATCGTCATCACCAATGATCCTCTCATTGAGAGGGGGTCAATCTCCATCAACATCTTCACCAGCACCATCTCCTCTCAAACCCTAGTTCATCTCTTGTATATGATCTTTGTCTAGAAACCTCAGATTGGTACATGTGGGTTGCTAGTAGTGTTGATTACTCCTTGTAGTTGATGCTAGTTGGTTTATTCGGTGGAAGATCATATGTTCAGATCCTTAATGATAATTAATACTCCTCTGATTATGAACATGAATATGCTTTGTGAGTAATTACGTTTGTTCCTGAGGACATGGGAGAAGTCTTGTTATTAGTAGTCATGTGAATTTGGTATTCGTTTGTTATTTTGATGAGATGCATGTTGTCTCTCCTCTAGTGGTGTTATGTGAACGTCGAATACATGACACTTCACCATTATTTGGGCCTAGGGGAAGGCATTTGGAAGTAATAAGTAGATGATGGGTTGCTAGAGTGACCGAATTAAACCCTAGTTTATGTGTTGCTTTGTAAGGGGCTGATTTGGATCCATATGTTTCATGCTATGGTTAGATTTATTTTAACTCTTCTTCCGTAGTGGCGGATGCTTGCGAGAGGGGTTAAACATAAGTGGGAGGCTTGTCCAAGGAAGGGCAGCACCCAAGCACCGGTCCACTCACATATCAAATTATCAAAGTAACGAACGCGAATCATCTGAGCATGATGAAAACTAGCTTGACAATAATTCCCATGTGTCCTTGGGAGCACTTTGCTTTATATAAGAGTTCGTGCAGGCTTGTCCTTTGCTACAAAAAGGATTGGGCCACCTTGCTGCACCATGTTTGCTTTTGTTACTTGTTACCTGTTATGAATAATCTCATTATACAACTATCTGTCGCTGATAAATTCAGTGCTTGCAGAGAATACCTTGCTGAGAACCGCTTGTCATTTCCTTCTGCTCCTTGTTGGGTTCGACACTCTTACTTATTGAAAGGACAATGATAGATCCCCTATACTTGTGGGTCATCACTCTACCCTTCTTCAGATCGCCGGCTGTATCATCTGGATCATCATCGTCACCGTCCTCCCCCCTCCGGATGCTGCTCTCTGGCAGCCCAATGTTGTTGTTGTTGTTCGCCATCGTTGGTCTGGGTGTAGGACCGCTGCGTAGCCGTCTGGGTGTGTAAGACTATTGTTGCTGGTAGTTGCCGAACTGGGTGGGATCCGAGTCTTGCACCTGCCCGTCCTCATAGTCCCCTCCTCCTCCCTCGCCTCCGTCATGGATTATATCGAGCACCTCCTGATAACCCACAAGTATAGGGGATCGCAACAGTTTTCGAGGGTAGAGTATTCAACCCAAATTTATAGATTCGACACAAGGGGAGCCAAAGAACATTTAAAGGTATTAGCAGCTGAGTTGTCAATTCAACGACACCTGGAGATTAATTATCTGCAGCAAAGTGATCGGTAGCGAAGTAGTATGACAGTTTTGATAATAGTAGCAATAGTAACGGTAATGGTAACAGTGATAACAGTAATTTGGTAGCAAGTGTAACAGTGATGATAGCTGTAATAACTTAGCAAGAACAATATGAGATAAATTCGTAGGCATTGGATCGATGACTTGTTGGATGATATTCATTAAGAGACCGTTATAACCTAGGGCTATACGGCACTACCGTTATAACCTAGGGCTATACGACACTAGCTCCAGTTCATCAATATAATGTAGGCATGTATTCCATACATAGTCATACATGCTTATGGAAAGAACTTGCATGACATCTTTTATCCTACCCTCCCATGGCAGTGGGGTCCTATTGGAAACTAAGGGATATTAAGGCCTCCTTTTAATAGAGAACCGGAACAAAGCATTAACACATAGTGAATACATGAACTCCTCAAACTACGATCATCACCGGGAGTGGTCCCGACTATTGTCACTCCGGGGTTGCCGGATCATGACACGTAGTAGGTGGCTATAACTTGCAAAATCGGATCTAGAACATGGATATAATGGTGATAACATAAACGGTTCAGATCTGAAATCATGGCACCCGGGCCAAGAGTGACAAGCATTAAGCATGGCAAAGTCATAGAAACATCAATCTTAGAACATAGTGAATACTAGGGATCAAGCCCTAACAAAACTAACACAATTACATGATGAATCTCATCCAACTCCTCACCGACCAACGATCCTACGAAGGAATTACTCACTCCCGGTGGGGAGCATCATGGAATTGGCGATGCAGAAGGGTTGCTGATGACGAAGAACGGATATCCCCCTCTTCGAAGCCCCAAACGGACTCCAGATCTGGCCTCCCGATGAAGAACGGGAGGTGACGACGCCTCCGTCTCGTGGATCGCAATAATTCTTTCCTCCTTATTTTTTTCTAGAAAAATTGGATTTTATAGCGTCGGTTTCAGGGTCTGCGGGGCCACCAGGTGGGTGCCAGGAGAGGGGGCGCGCCTTAGTGGGTTGTGCCCACCCAGGTGCCCCTCTCTGGTAAGTATTGGCTCCAGAAATTCTTGTTTATTGTATAAAAATTCACCGCAAAGTTTTATTCCATTCCGAGAACTTTTATTTCTGCACAAAAACAACACCATGGTAGTTCTGCTGAAAACAACGTCAGTCCGGGGTTAGTTTCATTCAAACCATGCAAATTAGAGTTCAAAACAAGAGGAAAAGTGTTAGGAAAATTAGATACATCGAAGACATATCAACTCCCCCGTGCTTAAACCTTTGCTTGTCCTCAAGCAATTCAGTTGGTAAACCGAAAATGAAAAAGAAAACTTTTACGAACTCTTTTGTTCTTGTTTGCAAAAATAAGCTTAAACAACACCCAGGTTTTCTGCCAACATTATAACTAATGTGACGCCCTCGATTCAATCATACACTAATCATACACGCTAATGTGTACGATCAAGATCAAGGACTCATGGGAAGATATCACAACACAACTCTAGACACAAATTAAAATAATACAAGCTTTATATTACAAGCCAGGGGCCTCGAGGGCTCGAATACATAAGCTCGAATACACAAGAGTCAGCGGAAGCAACAATATCTGAGTACAGACATAAGTTAGACAAGTTTTCCTTAAGAAGGCTAGCACAAAAGCAACAACGATCAAAAAGGCAAGGCCTCCTGCCTGAGAGCCTCCTAACTACTCCTAGTCGGCGGCGGCCTCCACGTAGTAGTAAGCACCCTCATGGTAGTAGTAGTAATCGTCGGTGGTGTCGTCTGGCTCCTGAGCTCCACCATCTGGTTGTGACATCCGGAAAGAATGGAAAAAGGGGAAAAGAGGGAGCAAAGCAACCGTGAGTATTCATCCAAAGTACTCGCAAGCAAGATCTACACTACATATGCAACATTATCAAAGGAAGGTTGTATATGTGGACTGGGCTGTAGAAATGCCAGAATAGAGAGAAGGCCTGGTCCTATCTAAGACTAGAATCTTCAAGCAGCTCCAAGCATCTTGCAGCATCAGAAGAGATAAGAGTAGCATAAAGTAAAGTAGTAGTAGTATCATCAACCTCGGCTAGAGATCCTTCCTCGACTCCCTGCGAGAAAGCAATCCCAGAGCCATACTATCCATTTCTCATCACAAGTATTCAGTGCTAGTTGTATCAATCGGGATACAAGTCCAAGTGTCTGTTACCGTAGGATAGGCTATAGATAGATGTTTTCTTCCCTACAGGGGCGCACCAACTTACCCACCACGCTCGATTAACTCCGGCCGGACACACTTTCCTAGGTCATGCCTGGCCTCGGCCAAACAATAAGCCGCAACCCGACCTATGCTTAATAGAGAGGTCAGCATGCCGGACTAAACCTATGCCCCCAGGGGTCATGGGCCATCACCCCGGGAACTCCTGCACGTTGTGAATGCGGCCGATGAGCAGACCTAGCTATCTCCTTCAAAAAGGCAAATGCTTACTAGTCCAACCTGGCGCGTGCCGCTCAGTCGCTTACGTCTATTAAGCTTCGGTTGATGCATACGATGTAGAACGCCCATACAATGCCCATCTGATGGTTAGTGCTATCAGGCCAGAGGCCCCTCGGATCAAATATCCAAACCGTTAGTGTGTTCGTAGTGTGGTCACGAGCAGAGACTCATGAAAGATGTGACCCCGTCGCCCCATCTCGAGTACTTGCGGCAAGGGCTAAGAATGCCCGGCCAAGCCTCGTAAGTATCTCGCGGGCACCTTCCAGGTCAACCCGACTCCACATCACTCGCTATTAAGCTCACGCGGGTACCCCTCAGGGCCGACCCGTCTTTAGTAACATGGTTCAGTGTAAAGTTATAGTAACCATAGTAACTGTGTGTCTAACACCAAGGGGAAAACCTGAGGAATCACCCTCGGTGAATTCCACTTGATGTAATCACCAAGGTGAACGTAAGAGGATCCACCCTCGGGGTTCACACTTGAAGGGTTGCACGATAGAGCCGTATTGAAAGTGGTTAAGGAGGAAATCACCCTCGATGACCACGACCGAATAGCCACACTACAGAGATCTCATCAGGAGTGATGTAAGAGGTCCCACCCTCGGCACTCGATGGTAACTCTGTAGAGTCGAGCAACAAAAGGGGAAAGTGATGTGCGGTGTCGGGGCCTGGTGTTCAATCCCGTTGATCGGGTCTTCAATGATGAAGCGGGGGCAACAAGGACGAGGTGGGGTTCACTGATGGATCACTAACCAACCTATACTAAGCAGTTTAGGATAAGCAGGTAAGGTACAACAGCAGATACAAAAGCAGGCTATGTATCAGAATAGGAGCAAACAATTATAGTAGCAAAATCTAATGCAAGCATGAGAGAATGGAATGGGCAATATCAGGATGATCAAAGGGGGGGGGCTTGCCTGGTTGCTCAGACGAGAAGGAGGGGTCGTCGGTGACATAGTCAATCACATGGGCATCAGCATCGTCACGAGGTCTACCGAAGAGAAGAGGGGGAGAGAAACAGTAAATACATAGCAAGCAAGTGCATAACAGGATAACAGGCAGAGCTAGACGTGTTCTAACGCGGTGCTGCACAATATCGGCGAAGGGGGAAGTCAACCGGGAATGTTTTCCCGGTTCCGGACCTATGTCAGACAGATGACCGGAGGGGGAAAGTTCCATGTTCAGCATGCTAGGGGCATGTGACAGATGAACGGACCGCATATTCGGATTCATTGGATTTTTCTGAGCAACTTTCATATAGAAAATATTTTCATCCGAGTTACGGATTATTTTATATGATTTTCTAAAGTTTTAAGAAAAAATATGTAATTTCCTAAAATTGGCTAAAGTCTGAGAATTATTCAGTTTTAACACCACTTAGGTGTTTTCCAAAGGCTATAACGAATGTTATGTAGTTCTAATGGAGACACTTCCTATATGTGTTTTAGTCTACAGCAATAGCACTACAAGGCCATGCCCTTTGATGGCACACCAAGTCCCTGTAACTTGTTCATTTTCTGCTCTCAAGTTGCTATGGCAGAATATCTGTTTTTAGTTCTTCCAGTTAATAGAACATAGACTTTTGTCATATTCATAGGAATTAAACCAGGCAACTTTTGGATTTGGTCCAATGGAACGTTTTGAACCTTGTCAAGTGTACTACCTTCTCGTATTTTTTTATTCCTATTAACAATTGTTTTGCCGGAGTTTAGGGGCTGTCAAGAGGGTTAGTCATCGTAGATTTAGAAAAGCTAGCTAGCTAGCAGCTACAGTAGCTAGTAGTAGTATAGACAGAGCAGCGTTGGCAAGGAAAGAAGCAGCAGAAGTGCGGCAGCAAGCAGAGCATCAGCGCGGGGAGCAGCGAGCAGGCGGCCGCGTGGCTGGGCGCCGTTGGGTGGGGCACGGCACGGCCAAAGGCTGGCGCGGTCGGGCGGAGGCAGGCACGGGCGGTAGCAGGCGGGGCTGCACGGGCGCGCACGGGCGCGCGCGGTGGCGGCAGGCAACGGCAACAACGGTCGCGGTTGGCTGTGCGGGGGGCCGGCTAGGTGAGGAGGGCACGATGGGGCGTGGCGGGGACGGCGCGGGTCGCGGCCAGGTGCAGTTGGGCACGTGCAGGGGCACACGGGGCGCAGTTACACGAGACAGAGGGGCCGCGGGCAGCAGCGAGACGCGGCCGGAAGCACGGCGAATGCAGCTCCGGGCAAGGCGATGTGCGGCGGCCTACAGCGTGTAAAACGAAGGGGGCATGAGGAGAAGCAACGGCGAAGCTCACAGTGAGGACGACGGGTCGGGAAGTGGGCTCGAAGAAGGCTTGAAGACGACGATCCTTGGCGGGGATCCATGACGACCGAAGGTGGAAGGCGGAGCCGATCCCATCGATGTAGGGCTCTGTGCTCGAGTCCAATGGCACAGGCGATCTCGCGGACGGCGAAGGTTCTCCCTGACGTGGCCTCCGGCGAGGGAGAGCACGGTGGCCGCGTCCATGGCATCGGCATGGCGACAGATGTGCACGAGTGCTCCTATGAGAGGGAGAAGGGAGCGGAAGTGAGAGGAGAGTGGGCGAGATCTAGGGGAAATCGAGGCGCCAGGGGGGGCGGTCTAATCCTCCCGTCGGTGGCATACGGGGCGCGGTGCCGGGTCCGGCGGGGACGAGCGGGAGCCCCCTCCCGGTCGGTCGTATAGGGGAGGAGAGGGAGAGACGACCCGGGGAAGGGTTGGGCCGGTTGGTCCAGTTGGGCTGCCTTGGCCTTTTGGGCCAAGGGGCCCAGGGGGTCTTTTTTTTCTTTTCACCTTTTCTCCTTTTAGGTTTATGTTTTCTTTTTGTTTTATTAAAACAGAGACAGAGGGAAAAGTTTGGGCTACCAAAATACCTTGAAAAAGGTGGGACTAGACCACTTAAATTCTTTGTAGTATTTGGCACTGCCACAAATAGTTTGAGGGACAATTGAAACCAATTGGAATTTTCACAAATAAAATAGCATTTTAAAAATGCTGAAATAGCACGGTTCTAATCGCTAAAGTCCATCTTGGCTTGGAGGTGATGTTGGTTCCCTTAACAATTAAGTGTTATGGAATTTTGGGTCAAAGATGAACTACTTTGCAGCAACTTTCGTGCAACTTCATAATTCGCTTGCAAATTGAGTTTGACTTGAAAGTGGAAATTTCAAAGGATATTTGAATCAAAGGTGATCAAGCACTGTTTACTAAAATGATTAGCTTAATCACAGTGGGTTACTGTAGCATGACACTAGGGGTGTTACAAATCTCCTCCACTACAAGAAATCTCATCCCGAGATTTAACGAGAGGAGTAAGGGGGAAGACTCAGGAAGGACGGAGCTCAACCAAGATAGGTACCTGGGGGCTATCTGAGTGAACGTGGCATAGAGGCACCTCTCGAGTTGAAACTTAGGAAACATCGAGAGCAAAGTATGAAGGTACAATAAAAAGTTTTCAAGCAAATGGACATTTGATCGATACCTGAACAATGTGTGAAAAGGGGTTCAGAGCATCGGGAATAGATCATATCTCGAAAGGTGGCTCGTGATAACACACAAAACCAAGGGCATAGGATACTTCAGAATCAAGGTTGTATAGGAGAGTCAGGTTCCGATCCTGTGGAACTGTCATGAAAGTCGATCGATAGTAGGGAGGATGGTGACATCTTACTAGCCGCGACAACAAGGTATGTCAGAGGATAGTCTGTCAGTTATTTCGGTAACAACATCAATACCATGTGTGAGGGACAAAGAGAACCATTTTCCTGCTCGTTAATTCGAGGCGTACCAATAGGCAAAGTTCGTGTCCATCGGTGATACCGAAATGTCAGCAACATTAGTAATAGGGTCTCACTGACAAGGTTGTACATCGGGATGTTTTATAAGGATTTATTTCTGATTATATCATATAGATCACAAGAAAGGTTTAAACAAACCAATGGACAAGAAAAATACGATTATCAGATCAAACAGTCCAATAGAAAGGAAGATGTGTTTACACATAAGAGTTGGGAGTATATCCTCCCCAAGGAAAAGCAGAGCATGATAGGGCTCCAAGTATTAAACCATTTAGACAAAGGGGCAAGGAATTTATGAGGTTTACCCATACAACGGTGTTCGGATAATTGATCAAGAATAGTTAGCATTGCGCTCCCAATGTTCTTGTTGATGATCGGAGTACCATAGAAATGCTTCGAGATAGCATTGACATGGCCAATAGGTGAAGATCAGACTTTGGAAACACAAAGGATCCATCGGGAATAACTTTTAGGATACGTCTTACAATTTCCTCATGGCAGAATGGTTAACCTTGCTAAAAAGGAAGTTATAACAATAGGGCCTCCGGCCAAGTGTGCTAAGCACGACATCACCTTACCGGGTCACATAAAAACCATTGTTGTAACTCTTGGGAATATGTTCCAGCCATCATATCTGACCGAGATTCAGATTTGATTGGTGTCAGGATAAGTCACACTCAGGATGCCTGAGAAGAAAGGTGGAAGACAAATTGTCGAGATGACATTGTAAGATTCTCGGGAATTGAACTATGGAAGCGAGTTATGAAACAAGAGTCATCATTAAATCAAGGAGAGGATGAGGAGGTGGCTGCTAGAGTCGGCGACAACTCATCAAGATATCAAAAAAGATTGATTCTGACAATTATGTGAACAAGGGGATACATTTTTCAAATCAAGTAATATAATGATGTATGCTCAAGGAAAGCATACACAACTGATAATTGGTTGAAAGGTGCACCCGAGATATGGGCTTAGGTAGCATGATCAATGTTAGAATGGTGATTCGATAGCCAATGATCTAAGAATGAAATATCTACCATTAACTTCAAAGCAATAGGGTCGCTAGAAGTTTTTAATTCGTACATCCAAGTTCAATTGTCGATTTTTCGGTTGGAAACAACACGGGGACCAATAAGGAATGGTGATGGTGAGAAGTATCACTTGTATCAAGAATTCTCCAGAGGTGGTAAAATTCCCACGACATTCTTGACATAAAAGGTGGTAATATTCCAAGGTAAAGAAGAACAAATGCTGGATAGCAAGGAACTCAAGGCATAAAACAAAACACGGACAAGTTTGTGTTGGAGGGAAGGCAATAAAGTGGCTGATGATAACACAAATCATCAAGGGCAAGGATGGCATTTCTCATAATGAATTCGATTGATATCTAGAAGAGCTCATGAGGTTGATGATGATCACGACACATTTGTTGAGAGATTTCATGAAGATGTAATCGATCAGCGACGACATCAAGTCAAAGGAATGATGAAGCGAAGGGTTATTGGAACCATGGGTATGACACAAACTCAGAAACCAAGTTTGTGGTTCAAGGTGAAACGATAAGACGAGGAAATCGACGTAAGCTTAGATTATTGTCGAAAGATGTGCTCCAGTAATAAGGAACGGGTACACGGTTAAAATTTAGCACGATAATGATATAGCCAATCATGCTAGGAATGACTTGAAGGGTTATTAAACTCATGAGCAACGAATATTACTTAGAGTTATTGAATCGGAGTGCGGAATCGATTCACTTATCAGTGTTCTCAAGTGACTATTAACACATAACCCGGGGGGGGGGCATTGGAATCGGTGAGAATAATAGTTGATGAAGAACTCATAAGTTATGTAGTTCCGCGATATTCTCGAGATACCTGAGGGTATACTCGAAGGTAGAGCGGAATAGAGGTTGGATAGATGTATTGACCTACAGAAGACAAGTACTTCAACTTGTCCGAGAAATGGGATCAAAGAAGAACAATATGGTCGGAACCATAGCTCCATGGGATCCAATTTAATGACACTGAAAGAATTACCCAAATGATTAAATATTTTGCAAGAAGCTTCCATGATAAGTTCCACATCGGGTCCATGGGCATGAACACAAAGTTCAAGGTCGACTCCCACTTCTCCAATGCATAACCTTCCACTCACTTCTCATTTTCGAAGAAGTTGTAATATTGAAATTTTATCTGACATAACACCAGTAGAGTATGACCCGTAGTAGTTTCCGAGTTCACACAGATTGAGGAAGGCATAGGTGCAACCCATTGGGGTATCTTAGAAACATATACCACAAGCTTTAGGAGTAAATAACACAAGCTCGAAAGTGGAGCATGGTTGCCAAAGCAGAGGATACAATTTACCAAAGGCATTATGTATCCGATGAAAGGCTCATAAGTTTAATGAATATGAAGGACGGTGTCGGACAAAATCCAACAAAGGATCTGGTGGTCCATAAGGGATCAGATGTGAGTATCGGTACTCAACCAGAGGAAGAAAGAATGCAAGGAGATCAGATAATAGAAACAACTGACTAACTCAAGGCTCAAATGCAAAGGAATTATGAATTCCAAGACAAGGGATCAGAAGCAATGCTCTGATTAAGGATGGATAAGTTGAGTAGGCTTAGGGATACTGTTGGGGATATTACTATTGGGCGTAAACCGGCCTATCTGGGCCGGGTTAACTTCATCAGTAGTTAAGTATGTTAAAGCCCATGAAGGTAGATGAGGGTTTAAAGCCCATGATCAGTTTAAGGCCTGTAGTCGTAAACCGGCGTCGGTATGTAAACTTGTATTGTAAGTTAGGAATAAGTAGAGACCAAACTGAACACGTATATGAGCCGGTGTTGGGATTCTATAAACCGATGGGCGTCACCCATGTACATAAGGGGACGACCCGGCGGCGGTTCAAGGATAACAGACAACAACTCGAGACTTAGGCGAAGCTTGTTTGCTCCCTAGTCATCGAAATCCCATCAATTCCATCACAACTAGACGTAGGCTTTTACCTTCATCGAAGGGGCCGAACTAGTATAAACTCCCTTGCGTCCATGTGTCCGCTTTAACCCCTTCAAGCTAACCCGTTACGATGGCTCCACGACTAAGTCCATTCTCTAGGACATCTGCCGTGACAAAACCACGACAGTTGGCGCCCACCGTGGGGCTATCGCACGATGGTTTCAAGTTCTTGGAGGGCCGCTTTGAAGGACTCAAGGGCTACGCTGTGGGCCGGATGACTAAGAGTCATCGCGGCAAGCTCTACATCGATGATGCAGGCTGGGGCCCCAAGGCCGGCTCAGTTGAGTACGGGTACCGGGTCCCCTTTGGTGGCATACACGTTTTCATTGGCAAGATCGGTGAACCGGGCCCTGAGCCGGACATCTGCACCGACCTCGTCGAAACGGCTTAGCGTGCACGGTCCGCCTGGGTTAAACCGTCCGTGAAGCATGCCTTCGTGGGAGTCATCCATGGAGGAAGTTATGAGGATGGATCGGAATCTCGCGGCGAGACCATCGTGTATTCCGGCGACGAGTCATCAACCGGAGAAACCGAATCTCTATATCAGCTACAAGATGGCCGGATTGGGGGCTGTTCCGATGGCGACAGTATTCCGGACCCCTCTGATCTACCCAACTGAGTTGGAATATTCATGGCCGGCACACAAGCAGCACTTCATTCTTCGATCGCTGCGCCAATAACCTCCGGTTCAGTAGCGGCGACGGCTGCCGGGGCAGGAAGCTCTGTACGCCCGCCGGCTCAAGTTCTATCAGATCTATTTGATGCATTGGTTGTGCTTATGGCAGAAGCTAACCCGGTGGATCAGGACGTCCACAACGTGGAGATTGCAAAGGTGAAGGAACAGATCACCCAGGCCAAGGCAGACCTGGCAGCTGAGAATGCCAGGATGACCGCAGAGCGGGCCGCTTTAGACGCACAAGCCTACAGGCTCATGTTGGACCAGAACGCGTCGCATGAAGTCATGAAGAGGAAGTACCGATCCCGTCTGCCTTCGGTTTTCGAGGCCAGAGACCTTTTCAACACCCCAGGAGCAGGAACCAGTGATCCGCTGGAGGTAAATCGGGCGGAAGCTCCTGGGACCGGCGCGCCAGTTCAGCCCCGTCTGATGGATCTGCCTCGTCAAAACACGGTTATACCTCAGGCTGTTTCAACACCTCCGGGTCACTACTCCAACCCGATGGACAATCTCGTTGCCGCTGCTGCACGGCTGGAGGCCATTCCAATTGAAGGTGACTCGCCGCAGGCGGTAGAGACGCGACGGGTCAAGGAGCTTCTTAGGACGGCTTTGGTCCAACAGGAAGCATACTCGTACAGCAGCGACCGGATCCACTCGACCCCTCGTCCAAGCCAGAGCTATAGCAGGCGTATGGATGAACCCGCAGTGTCAAGTAATGAACGACGTGGAGCACCCCGCGGCAACAACCCGGCGGGTGGTGCTGATAACGCCCAGGAAGTGGTGTACCGGGCCCGAGCGTGCAGGGAGGCCGAGTTAGCTGCACAGTATCAGGCTCGGCAGCTTATGCCGGTTCGTCCAACTATCTCGGTCGAACCTGGTGTTACTTCTAGTTCTTTGGGGGTGCCTTGCCTTGTCCCCGCTTTACGCAATGTGCGCCTGCCCAAGGATTTCAAAGGCCCGCGCAAGGTACCAAATTACACGGCGGATCAACCTCCAGAGACATGGGTGGAGAGCTATGAGATGGCCATGGAAATGCTTGATGTGGATGATGCGGCATGTGCGAAGTACTTCACCATGATGCTCGAAGGAACGGCCCTTACTTGGTTAAAAAGCTTACCGGCCAATTCTATCAGTTCATGGGCCCAATTACGAGCCCGATTTATCAGTAATTTCAAGGATACATGTAAGTAACCTATGTCGATAGTGGACTTAGCTGCCTGTGTCCAGGAGGAAGGAGAATCGACGACTCATTGGGTGCGCCGGGTCTCACAGGTTCTGCATTCATCAGACCGCATCAACGCTGACACCGCGGTTATAACCCTAGAAGGCAATTGCCGGTTTGGGCCCCTAAAGCTGAAATTAGGACGGATGAAGCGCCATTGCACTGACATGGGGACCCTCATGGCTGCCCTGGTAAAGTATGCTGATTCTGATAGTACCAAGGATCCCGAGTCTGATGATGACAAGACAGGGAAGGGAAAGAAGAACAGCAACTCCAAAGGTCAACAACACCACTCGGCAGGTAACGGTAGCGGAGGCAAGCGTAAAGCGGATGGCAACATAGACTTCGTGGCTAATACCAACGCACAGGACAAGGGTCAGCGATGCAAGGGTAAACCGCCGAATCGCGGTGGAGCGCCTAACCCTAACCCGGACTGCTTAAATTATCTACTGAACCAGCCCTGTCCAAAGCATGGGACGAAGGAGGTGCCAGCAAACCACCTTTGGAAGGATTGCTTCATTATGCAGGAGTTCAAGAATTCTAATGCTTTCCGGTATGATCACGACTCCGGCGGTGGCTCAGGATCCGGGCCGGGATACGGAGGAGGAAATTCCGGTTCAGGATTTAATGGTAATCCGGGCGGACATAACAATCAAAATAATCAGAACAACCAGGGTGGTTACAACCAGCAACAGCAACAGTCGGGTTACCAGAGCAACCTAAAGCAGTTGAATAGTGGGCAGTACCATGTTTTCACCACTAGCTTGGACAAGCGAGACCGGAAGGTTCAGAGGCGGGCAGTCAACTCTGTTGAACCGGTCGTGCCCCGTTATCTACGTTGGTCTGAACAGTCAATCATATGGAGCAGAGAGGATCACCCTCCCCAGGTTGATAATCCAGGTCAGTTGGCTCTGGTGGTGGCGCCTCAGGTGGGAGGTTACAAGTTCACCAAGGTGCTCATGGATGGAGGGAGCAGCATTAATATCTTGTACTATGAGACCTTCCGTCGTATGGGACTAACAAATAAAAATCTCAAACCGTCCAATACGGTGTTCCACAGTGTGGTACCTGGCAAGTCAGCATATCCTGTTGGTAAGATAGCTCTAGAAGTGGCTTTTGGAGATGATCATGGTTCCAGGTCGGAAACATTGACGTTTGAAGTGGTGAAAATCCAAAGTCCATATCACGCCCTGTTTGGGCGACCGGCCTACGCCAAGTTTATGGCACGGCCCTGTTATGTGTATTTGCAGCTCAAGATGCCAGGTCACAAGGGGACAATAACGGTTCACGGAAGCCGTAAAATCGCTTTGGAGTGCGAGGAAGGAAATGCGGCCTACGCAGAGTCGGTTTGTGCCACCGAGGAGCTGAAGTATTATAAGGACAATGTTGATCCGGCGGACATGACTCCATTAAAGAAGCCAACTAAAGAGCATGATCCAGCCCTGAAGTTTAAATCGGCAGCTGAAACTAAGCTTGTTGACTTCGTGCCTGGTGATTCCTCCAAGCAGTTCAGCATCAGTGCCAACTTGGATCCGAAATAGGAAAGTGCGCTCATCGAGTTCATCCATGAGAATCAGGACATTTTTGCATGGAAGCCCTCTGACATGCCAGGTGTACCGAGGCAACTCGCTGAGCACACCCTTAATGTGGATCCTAAATACAAACCGGTGAAACAGTTCCTCCGCCAGTTTAACGAAGAAAGACGCAAGGCGATTGGAGAAGAGGTAGCCAGGCTCTTAGCAGCTGGCTTTATTATTGAAGTTTTCCACCCTGAGTGGCTTGCCAATCCGGTGCTGGTCCTTAAGAAAAACGGCACCTAGCGCATGTGTGTGGATTACACAGATCTTAATAAGGCTTATCCAGCAAATCCTTTTGCCCTCCCCCGTATTGATCAAATTATTGATGCTACGGCAGGTTGTGAGCGTTTGAGTTTTTTGGATGCATATTCTGGCTATCATCAGATCAAAATGGCAGTTAAGGACCAGGAGAAGACGGCATTCATAACTCCCTTTGGAGCCTTCTGCTTTGTGTCTATGCCCTTTGGGCTCAAGAGTGCCCAGGCAACTTATCAACGGTGTGTACAAAATTGTCTTCACAAGCAGATTGGCCATAATGTACATGCTTACGTGGATGATATCATGGTTAAGTCAAGGGGGAAGGAGACTCTGGTTGACGACTTGAAGGAAACCTTTGATAACCTGAGGATGTACAAGATGATGCTTAATCCGGACAAGTGTGTCTTTGGTGTACCGGCAGGCAAGTTATTGGGTTTTCTGGTGTCCAACAGGGGAATCGAGGCTAATCCGGAGAAGATCACAGCCATCACCTCCCTGGCTATACCGAAGTGTATCAACGATGTTCAACGCCTGGCAGGCCGGATTGCCACGTTAAGCCGGTTTATCAGCCGCCTTGGTGAGAAGGCAATCCCTTTGTATCAGATGTTGAAGAAGACGGATCAATTCATCTGGAGTTCTGCTGCCGACAAAGCATTTGAGGACTTAAAGCGGCAATTGGCCAATCCACCTGTGCTTGCCGCTCCCATGGACAAGGAGCCGATGCTGCTATATGTTGCTGCTAATGCTCATGCGGTCAGTGTGGCTATTGTGGTGGAGCGAAAAGAGGCAGGGCAGGAGCATCCGGTTCAACGTCCGATCTATTATATCAGCGAGGTGCTCATTGAGTCCAAGCAAAGGTATCCGCATTGGCAGAAGCTGGTATATGGAGTTTTTATGGCAAGCCGGAAGCTCAAGCAATACTTCCGATTACGATGGTCAGTTCTGCTCCCTTGGGGGATATCATCCAGAACCGGGAAGCAACTGGCCGGATTGCCAAGTGGGCTATAGAGCTTGGGCCGCACGGGTTAAAGTATGTGCCTCGGACGGCGGTTAAGTCTCAAGCACTTGTTGATTTCATCAATGATTGGACAGAACTGCAAGCACCGGAAGAAAAGCCGGATCATACATATTGGACCATCCATTTTGACGGATCCAGGCAATTGGAAGGCTCGGGGGCTGGAGTCGTATTAACTTCCCCACGAGGTGATAAGTTTTGTTATGTTGTCTGCTTAATGTTCCCTTGTACTAACAATGCAGCAGAGTATGAAGCCTTGCTCCATGGTCTCCGGATGGCTAAGGAGATGAATCTAAGTCGAGTTAAGTGCTTCGGTGACTCAGACCTCGTGGCTCAACAAGTATCTGGCACTTGGGATTCCAAGGACCCACTCATGGCAGCATATCGTCATGAGGTGGATATTGTTGCAGGTCACTTTAAAGGCTATCAGGTGGACCACGTGGACCGACGGAAGAATGAAGCGGCAGACGCTTTAAGCCGGCTGGGCTCTCAGCGCAAACCGGCCGCGCCCAATGTTTTTCTAGATGTGCTGCACAACCCGTCGGTCAAGCTCCCTGGTGAAGCGGATTTGGCTATTCCTGATCCGGAGGCTCAATTGGTGGGAGCTCTTCATGTCATTCTGGATTGGACGCTTCCTTACCTGGCGTACATGAACCGGGGCAAGTTACCAGAGGATGAGACTCTGGCCCGACAGATAATCCGGCGGTCCAAGTCCATGACTATTGTCAATGGCGAGTTGCATCATTGCAGTGTATCAGGGGCGTTTCAACGTTGTGTGTCTCCTGAAGAAGGCTGTGAAATTTTGCGTGAGATCCACGAAGGAGATTGTGGTCACCACGCCGGTTCAAAATCTTTGGTGGCTAAAGCGTTTCGCCATGGCTTCTATTGGTTAACTACTCATGTTGATGCGGAGGATCTGGTCAGATGATGTGACGGTTGCCAAAAGTTTTCAAGATGTGCTCATGTGCCGGCTCAAGAATTGAGAATGATTCCAATTACTTGGCCGTTTGCGACTTGGGGGCTGGATATGGTTGGGCCTTTCAAAAGGTCCAAGGATAAGAAGACCCACCTCCTGGTGGCGGTTGACACGTTTACAAAGTGGGTGGAGGCAGAACCTGTTAGCAAGTGTGATGCGGCCATGGTGGTTCAGTTCATCCAAAAAGTGATTTTCCGGTTTGGCTTTCCACATAGTATCATCACAGATAATGGTACCAATTTGTCCAAGGGTGCCATGAAGGAGTTCTGCGAACGGGAGCACATCCGGCTTGACGTTTCATCAGTGGCACACCCACAGTCCAATGGCCAAGCAGAAAGGGCTAATCAAGAGATATTGAGAGGCATCAAGCCCCAACTTATGGTTCCTTTGCAGAGAACACCGGGTTGTTGGGTAGAAGAGTTACCATCTGTGTTATGGAGCATCAATACTACACCCAACAGATCAACAGGATACACACCGTTCTTCATGGTCTACGGAGCGGAGGCGGTTCTCCCCAGTGATATTCGTCATGACTCACCTCGTGTGGCGGCTTATGTTGAAGCGGCAAACGAGGCAGCACGGCAAGATGCTTTGGACCTATTGGATGAAGAACATGACATAGCAGCCGCCCGCTCGGCGATTTACCAACAGGATCTTCGTCGTTATCACAGTCGCCGAGTCAGAACCAGAACCTTTCAGGAAGGAGATTTGGTGCTTCAGCTCATCCAAGATCAGACTGATATGCATAAGCTATCCCCACCTTGGGAGGGACCTTTCGTGGTCAGCAAGAATCTGCACAACGGGTCATACTATCTGATCGATATTCGAGAGCATAAAGACTCACGTACATCAGAGGAGGAGACCAACAGGCCGTAGAACATAGCTCATCTTCCGCCTTACTATACCTGAGCCATTGGCTCTACTTATGTACATATTACGACGATGTATATATTATGATTAAATATAATAAACCGGAACCTCAGCTAAAGCGGGGTATCTGTTCTTTTACATCATGTGTGGTTACACGGAGTTGTTCTAAAGCGGCCTCCGGTTTACCCCTTGAGTTAGCTTTTCAAAGCATCATGTTATATCACTTGGGGGCTTGGTCGTGTCCGAACCAATGCAACACCTCTTGATAGGCGAGAGCCACCAGATTAGTTGTGGACTTGGTCATGTCTGAACCAGTCACGCCTCTTGATCGGCCTAAGGCCACAGAATCACTTGGGGGCTTGGTCGAACCCGAACCATTGCCACGCCTCTTGATCAGCATAAATGCCACGGTTTCATTTGGGGACCTGGCTGACTTGAACCATAGCTACACCTATCGGGAGCTTGGTCGTGTCCGACCATGGTAACGCCATCTGATCGGCTCAAATAAAGCCTCTTTTTGCAAACGGTTTTATCATTGCCTTTGCTTCACAATTTTCTTTGATAGATATTTCTTTCTTTTTGTTGCGTTTTTTAAACCGACAAAGTTTTGAGCTGGTTCAAACTATCAATTGACGGAACACGGTCCATTTTTAATCCGGAGACTATTTGCCCGGTTTGATTTTTTTATTAAACATCCTATTACGGAGTAACACGGTGTTTTATTATAACTCGGCACGGTTTACATGGTAAACCGGCATTATATATATACAGGAGCTGCCATCTCCTCCAACAATGTGGGTTTATAAACCTCCGCTTCAAGATTGGCCAAGCCAACTTCATACCCAACGATGGCAGGTATTATGTATCTCAAAGATTTGATCATATGCTTAAATTTCAGATATTTTGATTTCATATATGCAGACATCATACTCCCCTGACGGTACAACCGCGCTGGCACTTTAAGATTTTTTATATTGCAGAAAATATTTTGGAAAGTTCATCACCCAAAGGAAGAACAAGTTGCAGTAATTATGCACGAAGGCATATCAAAATCAAGAGTATCGGCTAGCCTATTACAAGGCAACACGGTGCCCAAAATAAGATCATTGTTTTTTCGCAAAGGAGAAGCAGTTTAAACCGGCTTCCGGTTCAAGCTTGGTCACCAGCCTGGCCTGATGGTTGTGGGTCATCCCGCGCCGCTTCAACTTTAGCTTCTCTACCCAGCGGCTGGAAATCAACAGTTGTCCAGTCGATTCCCATTAATGCTTGAAAGACAGCTTCATCATGGATCAGCAATGACGGTTCAATATCGGGAGCGTAAGTATGCTTACGGATTGGAGGGATAAGATTTTCCGCTTCAGGAATGGGTGCAACTAATCGCTTGTTTTGGTTGTCATATTGGGCTTGATAATGAGACAAGTCTGCTTCTTCAACCAATTGACAAGCTAGCGGACGCACCTCCCGGTTTATTGCTCGCAGATCCGCTTCACTAAACTCTGACCCGTCTTCTTTCAAGCTGGGATAGCCCTGAGCCGCTTCAACAGGATCAAAATCCGGCACCCAAGCTTTTGCCCGGATTAAGGCATTGATCGCACCGGTTCGAGCAGCAGATTTCTTCAGCTCTTCAACCCGGGCAGGAAGCATCGATAGTGTCTTCAGAGTGTCCTGAATCAAAGTGGGCGCCGAATTGTTGTGGGATGCAGTAGAGATGATCCGCTGTGCACCAGTGTACAGTTGTTCGATCAATGTGTAGGCGGATTTCAATTTCTTCCGCACATCTGACCCCAAGTGAGCAATGCGTGTCCCTGAAATATTACAAAGGGTTAACAAACCGGCAGCTCTATAAGACGGCCGAATCAATCCAGAAATCAAACCAGCTTACCAAAGATAGCAGCGGTCATGGCATGCATGTGCCGCTTTATGCTGGTATGTTCGTCCACCATCGGTTTCAGTGCAGCCTCGGCATCTTCTGCTCGTTTGGTTAAAGCGGATTTTTCAGTGGCCCAATCCGCCCACTCCTTCTTGAAATCCTTCTTAAGCTGTTCCATGACGCTTAAGGCGCTGGTCAATTCCTCTTTTGCTTTTGAGGTTTCAGTCTGTTGGGACTTCAGATTTTCTTGGAGATCGGCGACTTGGTTTTCTTTTGTCTTCAGCTCAGCCTGCATACAGACGGTTATATGATTCAGCAAGCAGTACAAGAATTGAAGCACCAACCACATAACAAGTTATGCACTTGGCACTTGGGGGCTAATGCCTATTTGATCTTCATATTTCACTTGATTATAAAGTCCCAAGATCAATACAAGTATTCAACTTGGCACTTGGGGGCTAATGGCTATTTGCTCGAATAAATTCTGATGTTGCGATCTCAATTACTTAAAGTCCCGGTTTAACTACACTAAGTTGAACCGGCCCTTGGAGGCTACATCAGCGAATTCCGAAGCATTGGGATTTATATTAGCAAGTCCCGGTTTGAATGAAGATTCTAAACCGGCCCTTGGGGGCTAGGAGAGTTAACAAGATTGAAATATCCAAGCAGGAAAAAGTACATGAAAGTTACCTCAAATTTCTCTTTCATCATATTCACCAGACCAGCTTCATAATCACAGCTCGTATACAACCGGTTCAGGTAGCCAGAATGAAGATCTTGGGCATTCAGAGCAGCATAGGTCGCCAAGTCAACATTCCACTTGCCTTTGCCCATGGCAGCAAATTCTTCTTTGGCGGTATGCTTGGATAAAACAACAGGATTGCTGGGCTCTGTACGGCCAATGCCAGTAATTACAACTTCATCATCCTTAGCATCACCGGTTTGCACTGGCGCAGTCGGTTTGTCAGCAGGCTGGGATGGACTGGTGGATCTCCCAAACTGGATGGGGCTTGTGGGCTGGTTGACAGGGCTTGAGGTGTCAATAGGCCTTTCTTTAGCAATAAAATTGTCATCCTGCTGTGGTGGATCATTGGGTATATCTTCAGGAATAGCCGCTTCAAGATCTGGTGTTTTACCCGGTTCAGGGACGGCGTCCTCCTCGGCCGCTTTATCCAGGCGAGCCTTCTTGCTCGGCCTAGGCTTGGCCCTAAAAGGAATAACAAAGTCAAATACAACATATGTTCCAAGGTGATGTACCAAAAATATTATGATAAGTATAGCTTACCCAAGCACCGTTTTGAGCGGTGGCAGCTGAGTAGCCGATGACTCGCCAGAGGATGAGTGGGAAGTAACCTGATAATCGGAGTCAGATGGATTAAGAGGTTGACGAAAACAGCCCGCTTTAGGACAAGCACTGACAAGCAAATTAGAGACCTCTGAATGGCGTTTCCGAACCGGGCTGTTCGGTAAACCGGCGGAGGTAACTACCTGGCCGCTGTGCCGGGTTGTGCGGCGAGCTTCGTGTTGTTGGGTCTTCATAAGAGATTTGGGATCCAAGTAAGCAAGAGGATGAGAAAATTTAACCTTCCGATTTGCCTGATGGATTTTTAGTGAAGGCAAAGGGTTTGAATCGGAAGAGGGAGAGATTACCTCTGCAGCATCAGCATGGCTGGCTTCGGCATCATCCTGACAAATATCATCATCAATAAGGCGTATGAAAAATAAGCCAAGTGAGTCAAGATCTACCTCAAGGTCCGGATTACCCACATCATCATCAGGGGCCGGATCAGAAGATGCAGTGGTTTTCTTCTTATGAGCAGGCCGTTTCATGACTTTAGTCTTTGGCCGGGTTGGTCTTTCCGGTTTATCTGTTTTCTCTAGCTTCTCCTGCGGAAGCTTCTTGCTCCAAAACGAATCATTGCCCTGTTTAAACAGACATTGATATTAAACAATGACCGGATATATCAATAACAGGTTCAGTAAAAAGAAAAATCAGACTCTTATAGCTGGCGGTTTGTTGGTGGCACAGAAGGGAAGCAGGCCGGTTCGAGCACAGATGTGTTCCAGTTCATTCAGCATTTTATTCACAGCCTCTGTGATTTCTTCGTCGGTTAGCTGGATGTTAGCATGTCGCAGTGGGTCATCAACACTACTAGTATACTCGCACATCAAACCGGAGCGCTGACTAAGGGGCAGTATCCTCCACGATATCCAACAACAAGCGAGATCAACCCCTGTTAAACCATTGGCCATGAAGGCTCTGAGCTTGGACAGTTGAGGAGCGTATTTGCTTCTCTCCTTGGCAGTCAACCTTTGCGGAAAGGGGTGTGTATTGCTAAGCCGCTCCGGATAAAAGCCAGGCAAAGGATTTTCATCAGCAGGGGAGGTGTCTTTGCAATAGAACCATGTTTGATTCCACTCTTTGGGGTGGCTGTGAAGTTTGGCGTGAGGGTATGTGACCTCTTTCCTTTTCTGAATCGCCACACCACCCAATTCCGTATTTGAACCGTCAGTAAACTCAGTGCGGTGGTTTAGATGGAAGCAGTCTCTGAACAACTCAACTGTGGGCTCCTCTTGAAAGAACACCTCACAGAGCACTTGGAAGTGACACATGTTTGTAACAGAGTTGGGGCGAGTGTCTTGTGGGCGGAGTTGAAAATTGGCTAAAACGTCCCGGTAAAATTTAGAACCAGGAAGCTTAAAGCCCCGGGCTAAGTGATCTACGAAAACGACGACCTCTCCTTCTTGAGGTGTGGGAGGGCATTCTTTGCCAGGGACCCTCCAAGGATGGTGTTTTTGCTGCCTAAAGCGCCGATCAGGATTAAATTGTTCAGTTGAGTCTCTGTGACGCGAGAAGGAACCCAGTTGCACTCATATACTTGCTTGGCCATGATGAAATCTACAAGATAGGTGATTCTGGTTCAAGAATGCATTGATTAAAGTACACTGGTATGTACAATGTTAAACCAGAGACAACTCTATCTAAACCGGAGTTGAAGCAACGACATCTGGCGGTTCAACAAGGGGACTAATGGTATATACCGGTTTGGCAATTTTTTCCACAAAGTTAAACCGCCTGGTCTAAACATTGAAACAGTCGAGATTGCAGATGAGTAAGTATGCAAAAATAGGTTTCACAAGATTATACTACAGCGTTGGATCTGGAACATGTTCATAAAAGAGATAAAAATTGAAGGCCCAAAAGGAGCAGTGCCGAATCAATGATCCATCGCTACGGATAAGATCTATGGTCTTAATATGCAAAAGTGAAAACAGAGGGTAAAAACTACTGCTACACAAAAGCAAAGATTCACAGACTCGTCTAAAGATCTAGCATATGAACAAGGAGCAGGCGATGAACACTAGAGAGCATGGAAACCCTAGAACAGATCTATAATGAAAAAGATAGAAGACTTACTGGAGCGGAGGAAGACGCGGAAGGTCGCCGCGGTGCTCTGGTACGTTCAGGGTGATGCAGCGGCCAAGGTTGGTGCAGTAGTTGACGGCAGCGGCGGAGCTCCGAAGCTGGGCGACGCGAGGAAGACAAAGCAGAAGGGCATGAAGGGGAAAAAAGAAATGACCCTTTGGTCCTATTTATAAAGAAAGGGACATGTGCCAGGCGCGAGAATCAAGGGGCCGCGAATTTGGAAACGGAGCTGTCGCCTCGATTGTCGCAGATCTATTAAACAAGAAGGTATCATGGATAGTTTCTTTATGACAGATGACGTCACTCCAGTTTACAGCAATCAGAGAAGATGACATCACGGCAGTTCACCAAACTACAAGAAGATGTTGAAGATGAAGTTTTTGCTAAAGGATTGACATGAACCTGTTCAAATCAATCTGGGGCCTAATGTTGGGGATATTACTACTGGGCGTAAACCGGCCTATCTGGGCCGGGTTAACTTCATCAGTAGTTAAGTATGTTAAAGCCCATGAAGGTAGATGAGGGTTTAAAGCCCATGATCGGTTTAAGGCCTGTAGCCGTAAACCGGTGTCGGTATGTAAACTTGTATTGTAAGTTAGGAATAAGTAGAAACCAAACCGAACATGTATATGAGCCGGTGTTGGGACTCTGTAAACCGACGGGCGTCACCCGTGTATATAAGGGGACGACCCGGCGGCGGTTCAAGGACAACAGACAACAACTCGAGACTTAGGCGAAGCTTGTTTGCTCCCTAGTCATCGAAACCCCATCAATTCCATCACAACTAGACGTAGGCTTTTACCTTCATCGAAGGGGCCGAACTAGTATAAACTCTCTTGCGTCCTTGTGTCCGCTTTAACCCATTCAAGCTAACCCGTTACGATGGCTCCACGACTAAGTCCTTTCTCTAGGACATCTGTCGTGACAAAACCACGACAGATACCGTTGATGGTAATTTGATTTGTCGAGATCCAGCTCATGTTTGAAATGATGTCTGAGCCGGAAGGATGAATTCTGGGTTGGATTGATGATTGCGAGCATTCACAAACATATTGGATCAAAGACTCAAAATGATGGTGACAAAGGATGCTCGTGAATATTGCTAGACATATGGAAAGTAACCATAATGCAAGCAGACAAGTATTTGTAGAGCAATAGTTGGAAATGGATTATCAAAAGATCGGATAGTATTTCCAAGTATCTTGTGGATCACATGATCAACTAGGAATGAACAAATCCTCGATGAGTGAGGGGAATTATTCGTAGTTGTATTAAAGAGAAAATGGAGCTGCAAGGCAGCGGGTATAATGGATTCTCGGGATATTGGAATGTTTCAGGGAATCTTGTAATAACAAGAGCAATTGGGGATGAAGGTATGAACGAAAAATGCAGGTAGTTATCCATAACGATTTATCGGTGGTAGGGATTTGCAAAAGAAACAGGCACAAAGTCTCAAGATAACATCGTAGAGTATCTTCAGAATCTTCTGGTGCAGCAGGCGATCATCGGCAATAAGGGGCTCTCGGGGTGGAACTGGTGATGAGATCCTAATGTTAGAGTTAGCAAAATTCATTTAACTCGAATAGAAGAGAGATCAGAGTCCCAGAGTATAGACGGGGAATAAAAGATCCTAATACCACCCAAATGGCGACATGAGCCCGTAAGACACACATCCATGTTAGTAAAAGTTTTGTAATGTCTACACTCGACTTCGGCCAAGGAGTGTGGAAGAGGGATTCCTACAGGCAGGCGGCTTTGATACCAACTTGTGACGCCCTCGATTCAATTGTACACTAATCATACACGCAAATGTGTACGATCAAGATCAAGGACTCATGGGAAGATATCACAACACAACTCTAGACACAAATTAAAATAATACAAGCTTTATATTACAAGACAGGGGCCTTGAGGGCTCGAATACATAAGCTCTAATACACAAGAGTCGCGGAAGCAACAATATCTGAGTATAGCCATAAGTTGGACAAGTTTTCCTTAAGAAGGCTAGCACAAAAGCAACAACGATCAAAAAGGCAAGGCCTCCTGCCTGAGAGCCTCCTAACTACTCCTAGTCGGCGGCGGCCTCCACGTAGTAGTAAGCACCCTCGTGGTAGTAGTAGTAATCGTCGGTGGTGTCGTCTGGCTCCTGAGCTCCACCATCTGGTTGTGACATCCGGAAAGAATGGAAAAAGGGGAAAAGAGGGAGCAAAGCAACCGTGAGTATTCATCCAAAGTACTCGCAAGCAAGATCTACACTACATATGCAACATTATCAAAGGAAGGATGTATATGTGGACTGGGCTGCAGAAATGCCAGAATAGAGAGAAGGCCTAGTCATATCGAAGACTAGCATCTTCAAGCAACTCCAAGCATCTTGCAGCATCAGAAGAGATAAGAGTAGCATAAAGTAAAGTAGTTGTTGTATCATCAACCTTGGCCAGAGACCCTTCCTCAACTCCCTGCGAGAAAGCAATCCTAGAGCCATATTCTCCATTTCTCATATCCATTTCTCATCACAGGTATTCAGTGCTAGTTGTATTGATCGGGATACAAGTCCAAGTGTCTGTTACCGTAGGATAGGCTATCGATAGATGTTTTCTTCCCTACAGGGGTGCACCAACTTACCCACCACGCTCGATTAACTCCGGCCGGACACACTTTCCTAGGTCATTCCCGGCCTCGGCCAAACAATAAGCCGCAACCCGACCTAGGATTAATAGAGAGGTCAGCATGCCGGACTAAGCCTATGCCCCTAGGGGTCATGGGCCATCACCCCGGGAACTCCTTCATGTTGGGAATGCAGCCGATGAGCAGACCTAGCTACCTCCTTCAAAAAGGCAGGTGCTTACCAGTCCAACCCGGCGCGTGCCGCTCAGTCGATGACGTCTATTAAGCTTCGGCTGATGCATATGACGTAGAACACCCATACAATGCCCACGTGATGGTTAGTGCTATCAGGCTAGAGGCCCCTCGAATCAAATATCCAAACCGTTAGTGTGTTGGTAGTGCGGTCATGAGCAGAGACTCACGAAAGATGTGACCCCATCGCCCCGTCTCGAGTACTTGCGGCAAGGGCTAATAATGCCCGGCCACGCCTCGTAAGTATCTCGCGGGCACCTTCCAGGTCAACCCGACTCCACATCACTCACTATTAAGCTCGCGCAGGTACCCCTCAGGGCCGACTCATCTTTAGTAACATGGTTCAGTGTAAACTCATATTAACCATAGTAACGGTGTGTCTAACACCAAGGGGAAAACCCGAGGAATCACCCCCGGTGAATTCCACTTGATGTAATCACCAAGGTGAATGTAAGAGGATCCACCCTCGAGGTTCACACTTAAAGGGTTGCACGACAGAGCCGTATCGAAAGTGGTTAAGGAGGAAATCACCCTCGATGACCACGACCGAATAGCTACACTACAGAGATCTCATCAGGAGTGATGTAAGAGGTCCCACCCTCGGCACTCGATGGTAATTCTGTAGGGTTGAGCAACAAAAGGGGAAAGTGATGTGCGGTGCCGGGGCCTGGTCTTCAATCCCGTTGATCGGGTCTTTGATGATGAAGCAAGGGCAACAAGGACAAGGTGGGGGTCACTGATGGATCACTAACCAACCTATACTAAGCAGTTTAGGATAAGCAGGTAAGGTACAACAACAGATAGAAAAGCAGGCTATGCATCAGAATAGGAGCAAACAATTATAGTAGCAAAATCTAATGCAAGCATTAGAGAATGGAATGGGTGATATCGGGATGATCAAAGGGGGGGGGGGCTTGTCTGGTTGCTCAGACGAGAAGGAGGGGTCATTAGTGACTTAGTCAATCACAAGGGCATCAGCATCGTCACGGGTTCTACCGAAGAGAAGAGGGGGGAGAAACAGTAAATACATAGCAAGCAAGTGCATAACAGGACAACATGCAGAGCTAGACGTGTTCTAACACGGTGCTACACGATACCGGTGAAGGGGGAAGTCAACCGGGAATGTTTTCCCGGTTCCGGACCTATGTCAAACAGATGATCGGAGGGGGAAAGTTCCATTTTCATCATGCTAGGGGCATGTGACAGATGAACGGACCGCATATTCGGATTCATTGGATTTTTCTGAGCAACTTTCATATAGAAAACATTTTCATCCGAGTTACGGATTATTTTATATGATTTTCTAAAGTTTTAACAGAAAATATGGAATTTCCTAAAATTGGCTAAGTCTGAGAATTATTCAGTTTTAACACCACTTAGGTGTTTTCCAAAGGCTATAACAAATGTTCTGTAGTTCTAATGGAGACACTTCCTATAAGTGTTTTACTCTACAGCAATAGCACTACAAATCCATGCCCTTTGATGGCATGCCAGGTCCCTGTAACTTGTTCATTTTTTGCTCACAAGTTTCTATGGCAGTATATCTATTTTTAGTTCTTCTAGTTAACAGAACGTAGACTTTTGTCATTTTCACAGGAATTAAACCAGGCAACTTTTGGATTTGGACCGATGGAACGTTTTGAACCTTGTCAAGTGTACTACCTTCTCATATTTTTTAGTCCTATTAACAATTGTTTTGCCAGAGTTTAGGGGTTGTCAAGAGGGTTAGTCATCGTAGATTTAGAAAAGCTAGCTAGCTAGCAGCTACAGTAGCTAGTAGTAGTATAGAGAGAGCAGTGTTGACAAGGAAAGAAGAAGCAGAAGTGCGGCAGCAAGCAGAGCATCAACGCGGGGATGAAAGCACTAGTGCTCCCTAGGTGGTTTTGGTAATTAATGACAACATATCTCTTGTTGGACTAACATTTTTATCTAGTATGTTTCAGATAAGTTCAATAGTGAAGTGGCATGGACTAGAGGATGTGGAACCCCTTCAAAATGCTAAGGACAAAGGATTGGCTCAAGATCCAAGCTCAAGACTCTATATTTTCTATTTTAGTGATCCAAGATCACATTGGGTCTATAGGAAAGCCAATACTATTAAGAAGGGATGAGGTGTTGCTTAATGGCCTGCTTGCTCAAAGTGCTTAGTGATATGCTCCAAAGCCCTCAACCACTTTCTCACTTCCAAATATGTCCCACACCAAACATCCAACTCGGCCCCACCGATTCTTTCTATCCGGAGCCACCGAGTTCAGTTGACATAGCCACTGCCAGAAACCCTAATCAGTTCGGTCTCACCGATAGGGATCTCAGTCTCACCGAGATGGGCTTGCAAACTCTCTGTTACCTGTTGCAATATTTTCGGTCCCACTGAGATATGCAATCGGCCCCACCGAGTTTGTTCGGCCAACTCTCTGTTTCGCTTATTACCCAAATCGGTCCCACCAAGTTTGAGTAATCAGTCAAACCGAGTTTTGGATTTACCCTAACCCTAGCACATCGGTCCCACCGAGTTGATCCAGTCGGTCCCACTGAAAACCCTAACGGTCACTAGATTTGCTGAATCGGTCCGACCGAGTTTATCAATTCGGTCCCACCGAGATTGGCAAGTTGCATGTAACGGTTAGATTTTGTGTGGAGGCTATATATACCCCTCCACCCACTCTTCATTCGTGGAGAGAGCCATCAGAACATACCTACACTTCCAATACACATTTTCTGAGAGAGAACCACCTACTCATGTGTTGAGGCCAAGATATTCCATTCTCACCATATGAATCTTGATCTCTAGCCTTCCCCAAGTTGCTTTCCACTCAAATCTTCTTTCCACCAAATCCATATCCTGTGAGAGAGAGTTGAGTGTTGGGGAGACTATCATTTGAAGCACAAGAGCAAGGAGTTCATCATCAACACACCGTTTGTTACTTCTTGGAGAGTGGTGTCTCCTAGATTGGCTAGGTGTAACTTGGGAGCCTCCGACAAGATTGTGGAGTTGAACCAAGGAGTTTGAAAGGGCAAGGAGATCGCCTACTTCGTGAAGATCTACCGCTAGTGAGGCAAGTCCTTCGTGGGCGATGGCCATGATGGGATAGACAAGGTTGCTTCTTCGTGGACCCTTCGTGGGTGGAGCCCTCCGTGGACTCGTGCAACCGTTACCCTTCGTGGGTTGAAGTCTCCATTAACGTGGATGTACGATAGCACCACCTATCGGAACCACGACAAAAACATCCGTGTCTCCAATTGCATTTGAATTCTCCAAACCCTTCCCTTTACATTCTTGCAAGTTGCATGCTTTACTTTCCGCTGCTCATATACTCTTTGCATGCTTGTTTGATATGTATTGTGTTTGTTAAACTTGTGCCAAAATTCCACTTCAACTTAAAGAAATTAAAAACTACAACTTTTGGTACTTAGTGTCTAATCACGCCCCCCCTCTAGACACCTCTTCTCGATCCTTTCAATTGGTATCAGAGCTTTGGTCTCCATTGCCTTGGTTTAAACACCATTGGAGGAAGATGGATGAGTCTACTTTGGGGAGTCTTAGACGTAGAGTGCTAATTCTTGATGGAGAATATTTACATGAGTGGAAAAATGAAATGCTTGAGATTTTCAATGAATATCATTTGAGCAAGTATATTGCTAGCCCTTGTGCACCTCATGTTGATCCTTTGCATCCTACCCTTGATGAATCTATTGACATGATTCGCAATCTTAGAACTGTAAATCTTATCACTAGAGGCTTGCCTAGAAACTTGATTGGGTGTTTGCCTACTCTTAAGTGTGCCTACACCATATGGAAATTTCTTGAGGAACTCTTTCCAAATTATTCCTTGAAAGATCTAGATGAAATCCTCCATAAGTCTATTGCCTTGATTAAGATGAGTTGCAATGATCCCAAATTTGGTGACTGCTTATTTGAGCTTACTAATCTTAAGAGTGTCAAAGGAGATGTTGGAATCATTAGCAATATCATTTCCAGAGCTATTAGAATTCATAAAGATAACTATAGAAATGATCATTTTTCTAATGAATTACCCTCTCTAGGAATTGATCAATCACAAAATGATGTTGAAAATGGATACTATGATGAGATGATGATAGTGACTATGATCTCGATGATGCGATGAGACACTTTGGTCTTATGGCAAATCTTCGCGGCTACATGGCTGGAGGAAAGGAATGGGTCCTTGAGAGTGGATGTACTCATCATATGACCGGAGATAAAGACATGTTCCGTGAGCTTGCTGAAAACGACGGCCCTCGAAAGTATGTCACTTTTGGTGATAATTCAAAGGGTAAGGTGGTTGGCCTTGGTAAGGTGGCCATCTCACATGATAGCTCCATACAAAATGTCATGATCATTGAATCTCTTGGCTACAACTTACTTTCAGTATGTAGACTTGTTGATTTCGGTTTCTATGTCCTATTTACTGAAGTAGACTGCCAAGTGTTTCGTAGAGATAATCATAAAATGGTCTTTACCGGTATACTTAGAGGAGATCTTTACATTGTTGATTTCACTAAAAAGGCTCAACCTAAAACTTGCTTAATTGCTAAATCTTCTAAAGGCTGGTTGTGGCATAGAAGGCTAGGCCATGTGGGCATGCGAAACCTTGACAAACTCATTAAAGGAAATCATATCCTTGGCGTTAACGATGTCATATTCGACAAGGATAGACTTTGTAGTGCTTGTCAAGCAGGGAAACAAGTTGGAGGAAGTCATCGCGCTAAGAACATCATGACCACAAGAAGACCACTCGAGCTACTTCACATGGATCTCTTTGGTCCAAATGCCTACAATAGTCTCGGTGGTAACTCATTTGGTCTAGTCATAGTTGATGATTTTTCAAGATTTGCATGGGTGTTCTTTCTTGATGACAAATCGCAGGTCCAAAAGATCTTCAAAAACTTTGCTAGGAAGGCCCAAAATCAATTTGATGTGAAGATCAAGAAGGTTCGGAGCGACAATGGAACGGAGTTCAAGAACGCAAATGTGGACACCTTTCTTGACGAAGAAGGGATTACACATGAGTTCTCGGCTATGTACACACCTCAACAAAATGGAGTCGTTGAGAGGAAGAACCAGACACTTATCGAGATGGCAAGAATGATGCTTGATGAGTACAAGATGCCAAAACACTTTTGGGCGGAAGCGGTTGACACAGCTTGTCACGCAACAAATCGCTTGTATCTTCACAAGCTACTCGGGAAGACGGCATACGAGCTCCTCACCGGTAACAAACCCCAAGTTGGATACTTTTGAGTATTCGGCTCAAAGTGCTACATTCTTGATAAGCATCGTCGTTCTAAATTTGCTCCTAAGTCTCATGAAGGTTTCCTACTTGGTTATGGCTCAAACTCTCACACATATCGTGTCTACAACAATTTCACCCGAAAGGTTGAAGAAACGGTAGATGTGAAGTTTGATGAATCTAACGGCTCGCAAGTAGAGCAATTACCAATTGATGTAGGAGATAAAGATCCCTCGGAAGCAATCCAAGATTTGTCTATTGGCAAGATTCGTCCAACGGAGATAAAGGAGAGTACCTCGTCCGTCCAAGTGGAAGCTTCTACCTCACGACAAGGTGAACCAAGAGTTGATACGGAAGCATCCACGAGTGAGACACACCAAGATGAAGAAAACGAGGAAGTGCACCAAGACTAACGTCAACAACCTCCTTCTCCACCACGATAAGAGAATGACAACGCTGAAAGATCGTGGATGTCGCCTAGAGGGGGGTGAATAGGCGTTTTAAAATAATTACGATTTAGGCTTGAACAAATGCGGAATAAACCTAGCGGTTAATTTGTCAAGCACAAAACCTAAAACAACTAGGCTCACCTATGTGCACCAACAACTTATGCTAATCAAGATAAGAAACTATGTGATAGCAAGATATATGACAAGAAACAATATGGCTATCACAAAGTAAAGTGCATAAGTAAAGAGCTCGGGTAAGAGATAACCGAGGCACGCGGAGACGATGATGTATCCCGAAGTTCACACCCTTGTGGATGCTAATCTCTGTTTGGAGCGGTGTGGAGGCACAATGCTCCCCAAGAAGAAACTAGGGCCACCGTAATCTCCTCACGCCCTCACACAATGCAAGATGTCGTGATACCACTAAGGGACCCTTGAGGGCGGTCATCGAACCCGTACAAATGGCAACCCTTGGGGACGGTCACCGAACCCGTACACTTTGGCAACCCTTGGGGGCGGTCACCGGTACCCGTCAAATTGCTCGGGGCGATCTCCACAACCTAATTGGAGACCCCGATGCTTGCCCGGAGCTTTACACCACAATGATCGAGCTCCGAAAACCACCAACCGTCTAGGGCGCCAAGGCACCCAAGAGGAACAAGCTCTAGGGTGCCCAAACACCCAAGAGTAATAATCTTCTCAAACTTCACTTCCACGTATCACCGTGGAGAACTCAAACCGATGCACCAAATGCAATGGCAAGGGCACACGGAGTGCCCAAGTCCTTCTCTCTCAAATCCCACCGGAGCAACTAATGCTAGGGAGGGAAATGAGAGGAAGAACAAGACGGAGAACACCAAGAACTCCAAGATCTAGATCCAAGGGGTTCCCCTCACATAGAGGAGAAAGTGATTGGTGGAAATGTGGATCTAGATCTCCTCTCTCTTTTCCCTCAAAAACTAGCAAGAATCCATGGAGGGAGTGAGAGTTAGCAAGCTCAAAGAAGGTCAACAATGGGGGCAAAAACAAGCTCAAGAGATAGGGTTCATTGGGGAAGAAGACCCCCTTTTATAGGAGGGGCGGAAATCCAACCGTTATGTGCTCAGCCCGCACACGAGCAATACTACCGCTCCTGGTCCCGGTACAACCGGGACTCACAGTATACATGCAGAACCCTACCAGGCGGTACAACCGGGCGACCAGGCGGTAGCACCGGTTGAGAAGAACAACCGGAGCAACCGCCCAGCCACCGCTCAACCACCGCATAGGAACAGAAGGGAGTCACCCCTGAGTGCGGTAGTCGAGCGGTACCTGGCCGGTGCAACCGCATGGCCTTGAGCGCTCGGGCGGCTAAGTCCTGAGCGGTATAACCGCTCCGGACACCGGTGGTACCGGTACGACTGGACCAATCGGGCCACCACCGCCCGAGTACCGCATCAAAACAGAGGCCTGACCGGTACTTGGGCGGTGCCTGGCCGGAACAACCGCCCAAGTCTTTGCTGAGCAAGTTGGCGGTACCACCGCTCAGAAGCAGCGGTACAACGGCTGAGAGCTCCAAGCGGTACTACCGCTGGGGCACGCGGTACTACCGCTGGGACCAGACAAAAACCACTCTCAAGAAAACCAGAACTGCCATAACTTCTGCATATGAGCTCCGAATTGAGCAAACTCAAGCTTGTTGGAAACAAGACGACGAGTAGCATCAAAACTGCGAAGAGGCAGGGGAGGTATGCCAACAGATAGAGGAGTGAAACCTCCAACCGAGAAGAACCGGCAAAAGCTCCAACATCGAAAACATCATAGAAGATGCATGTGAACTCCGTTTTCGATGAACTCGAGCTTGTCATCAAGATGACCATAAGCTCTAAGACTCTCAAAGAGAACCAAACAAGAACCAAGAAAGATGATGCAAGGATGCAATGGTTTGAGCTCTCAACGAACGATACGATCAAGCTACTCATCGAGAGCCCCCCTTGATAGTATGGCAATCGATCCTATAACCCGTTCTCCCAACTACCATCATGAGACCGGTAAAATAGAAAACCTATCAAGGGCAAACCTTTGCCTTGCACATGGTCCACTTGAGCTAGATGATGATGATCTTGACTTCCTCAAGTTGGACCACCTTTCTTGATTGTGTTGGCTCGATGAAGACTAGTTGATTGCTCCCCCATACTCCACTATGGGTGAGCCTTTCTTCCGCACATCTTCACAAGTCCATTGTCACCACAAAGGATGGCAAGCTTCAAGCATTTGATCTCTTCGTGATGCTCCACTTGAACTTGCACACTGCAAACTTGATGACGATCACCACTTGATGTCATCCTCCATGGGTTGTATGAGATCTTCCTCTTGACGCAAGACCATGGAAACATACCTAACCCCACAAAGAACTCTCACGTAGACCATGGGTTAGTACACAAAGCGTAATGGACAATGCTTACCGTACCATGGGATCACTTGATCCCTCTCGGTACTTCTTCTACGCTTTGTGAGTTGATCAACTTGATTCACTCTTGACTTAGTCTTGATCAACATTGAATCTTTCCAACTCTCATTTGGATGATGTCTTGAAGGTAACCATGAATGATCACACAATCTTCTTCTTCAAGACATGCTTGCAATAAGCTCAACTCACACATGACCAATCTTTGGATAATTCCTTGAAAAGCACTTTGTCCATCTCAACTCACACATGACCAATCTTTGGATAATTCCTTGAAAAGCACTTTGGCCATCTCATAAACTCCTTGAAACCAACACATGGACTTCAAGACAATCCTATGGACAAATCCTTCAAATATAACTCAAGGCAACCGTTAGTCCATAGAGATTGTCATCAATTACCAAAACCACACATGGGGGCACAACATGTCCTTTCAAATGCTAACAATGAAGAAGGATAAGAAGAAGAACAAGATGAAGAAGTTGTTCAACCAAGACCCAAGCAAAATCTTTCACGAGTTCGAGCAAGAATTGCTAAAGATCATCCCGTGGAGCAAATCTACAATGATATCCAAACCGGGAGAATCACTCGCTCTAAAACTCGTTTGGCTAACTTTTGTGAACATTACTCATTCATCTCTAGAATTGAACCTATGAAGGTTGAAGAAGCATTGGAGGATCCGGACTGGATAAATGCTATGCATGAAGAGCTACACAACTTTGAGAGAAATCAAGTGTGGACATTGGTCGAGAAGCCCGACAACAACCACAACATCATCGGTACCAAATGGGTGTTTCGCAACAAGCAAGATGAAGATGGACAAGTGGTTCGCAACAAAGCACGTCTCGTCGCCCAAGGCTACACACAAGTCGAAGGTATGGACTATGGTGAGACATATGCTCCTGTTGCTAGACTTGAGTCCATTCACATCTTACTTGCTTATGCTAATCACCATGATATCACTTTGTACCAAATGGACATTAAAAGTGCTTTTCTAAATGGTGAAATTGAGGAGGAAGTTTATGTTAAGAAACCTCCCGGCTTTGTCAATCCTAAGAAACCTAATCATGTCTACAAACTTCACAAAGCCCTTTATGGTCTTAAACAAGCTCCTAGAGCATGGTATAAATGCTTGACCAAGTTCCTTATTGAAAAAGGCTTTGAAATTGGAAAAATTGATTCTACTATTTTTACTAAAAGGGTTAATGGAGAACTATTTGTATGCCAAATTTATGTCGATGATATTATATTTGGATCAACTAACCCTCATTTTAGTGAAAATTTTGGGAAGCTAATGTCGGAGAAGTTTGAGATGTCTATGATGAGTGAACGCAAATTCTTTCTTGGTTTGCAAATCAAGCAAACTAAGGAAGGCACCTTTGTCTCTCAAACGAAGTACACCAAGGACTTATTCAAGAAGTTCAATATGCAAGAATGCAAAGGTATGACTACACCCATGCCTACTAGTGGACATCTTGATTTGACCAAAGATGGTGAACCGGTTGATCAAAAAGTTTACCGCTCTATGATTGGTTCATTATTATATCTATGTGCTTCACGTCCCGATATCATGCTAAGTGTGTGCATGTGTGCACGATATCAAGCTGCTCCTAAGGAATGTCATCTTAAGGCCGTGAAGAGGATAGTGAGATACTTAATACATACACCAAATTTTGGCATTTGGTATCCAAAGGGGGCTTCCTTTGATCTTGTTGGCTACTCCGACTCGGACTATGCCGGTGACAAGGTTGATAGAAAGTCCACTTCGGGTACTTGTCAATTCCTTGGTAGATCTCTTGTGTCTTGGTCTTCCAAGAAACAAAACTCGGTATCCTTATCCACCGCCGAAGCGGAATACATTGCCGTTGGTTATTTTTGTGCTCAATTACTCTGGATGACCCAAACTCTTAAAGATTATGGGATATATGTGAAACATGTTCCATTACTTTGTGACAATGAAAGTTCTATCAAGATTGCTCACAATCCCGTGCAACAGTCTCGAACTAAGCATATTGAAGTTCGTCATCATTTCATTTGAGATCACGTTGCTAAGGGTGACATAAACCTTAAGCATGTTCGCACCGATAAGCAATTAGCGGATATATTCACTAAACCACTTGATGAGAAAGTGTTTTGCAGGTTAAGAGGTGAATTGAATATCATTGATGCTTCAAACTTGGAGTAGGGACTCCATTGGATACATGCAAGACTTGAGCTTACGACTAATCACTTGATATTTCTCCTATGATGATTATCCTATGTCTCGAAAATTTGCATCTTGCATGTTATCTAACCCTTGTAGGTACTTGGATGAATCTAATTCTATGAGATTGCAACTCACTCACACCTTGAGCAATCTCTACATCACCAAGTCTCTACACAATGTTGGTTGATGACAAGGAAGCACGAAACCTTTCAAACATATCCTTTGACAAATTCTATGTTGAGTTTCATGATTGTCATGTTGGATACACAAGTGCTCTTCCTTGCGAAAACTAACCCATGTAGGTAGATGAACTCAAAATCCAAAGGGTGCTCCCAACTCTTGATGGGCTACATCAACCTTGAGCAACCCACACAAGTTCAACTACATGATCAAGATCAACACCACCACCCAAGGTATGTTATTCCATCTTAGAGTAGCTTTACTCCAAGTCATGAGTCAAAGCAACTCGACAAGATGTGAATACATCAAGATACTTAAAAAATGGTAACCCCATTTTGAACTTAAACAATGAGTACGACCTATGATCAAGTGATCTCACTTGACTCCTATGTCAGTGTACTCTAACATAGGTGACTTTGTCACCGCCCAACTCTAGATGAAGTTCTCTTGTGTTCTTTTCTGTGTTCTTGCATTTGTCTCATGCATATTTGTTTCCCCTTTCAAAAAAAACTTCATCTAGATCTTTTAGTTTCTTTTCTTTCTGCATTTTCTGCATCCAATTCATTGCATATCTTTGTGAGATCTTATCTGTCCAGTGAGCTGAGGTGCCAAGTATTTTTCTCTGTGATGAACTCGGTTCCACCGGTTTCATGTCTCCGGTCTAGCCGAAGATTTTTGGAGCAACCGAAGCATACAAATCGGTGACACCGATTTCACTATAGGAAAAACATTTTGCCATTTATTCCTGCTTTATTCTTGATCCAGCTCCACTCAATGAATCTTGTCCTCTACAAGCATCACATTTACCTTAATGCTTTGTACTGTGATTCAAGGACCGAACCCATTCACAACAAATTCCAGAAGACCCTTCTTGGAAATTGATGTCAAAGGGGGAGAGAGAGATCACATCAAAGCTTGATCATATCTCTAGGGGGAGAGATCTCTAGGGGGAGGGAATACTCTAGAAAAGAGTAATCTCCAAGGATCCCAGATGCTTGATGTTCAAGAGGAGAGATGCCACATGTCTTCTTGGGGGAAAGACATGTTCATATGTGCTCATTTGCATTAGCTCTGTTCATTTGTTTCTTTGAACTTTGTGTTTCTGTTCCCTATCTTCTCCCAGTATCCCATGCTAGATTCAGGGGGAGCAAGACATCCAAGGGAAAGAAATTTATTAAATTCATTGCATATGCTTCTCTTTGGGGACATGTCAATATCTATCGTGGTACTCTGTACTCACTCTACATGTCATCCCAGTCTTGGTACTCTTGTGGTTTCTTTTGTTTGCTCTAGCTACTGGGTGCATCTATGTTATCTAACCTTGTTTACGCAGGCTCATCCCATCCTGGCCAACTCAAGACCACAAGGTAAGTATATGCATCATAGTCATGTGAATGAGAATTTCTTGCTGATGTACATACTGTTCGCAAAAAGGACTCATGAGCATGAAGGTACATTTCCCATTTTCATATTTTGCTCTGATGCATATAGCCAAGATACATGTAACACTTTGCTACTCTGTCATGTTATGCTCTCACATGCTTCTATATTCCATATTCACATGATTGCATACATGTAGGGGGAGCCTATGCTTGTTACATGTCTTTCCAAAGCTTTACTTGCTATTCTTTATATCTTTATCTAAAGCTTTGATGTATGTTGCCATCAATTACAAAAAGGGGGAGATTGAAAGCACAAGTGCTCCCTAAGTGGTTTTGGTAATTAATGACAACATATCTCTTGTTGGACTAACATTTTTATCTAGTATGTTTCAGATAAGTTCAACAGTGAAGTGGCATGGACTAGAGGATGTGGAACCCCTTCAAAATGCTAAGGACAAAGGATTGGCTCAAGCTCCCAGCTCAAGACTCTATATTTTCTATTTTAGCGATCCAAGATCACATTGAGTCTATAGGAAAGCCAATACTATTAAGAAGGGATGAGGTGTTGCTTAATGGCCTGCTTGCTCAAAGTGCTTAGTGATATGCTCCAAAGCCCTCAACCACTTTCTCACTTCCAAATATGTCCCACACCAAACATCCAACTCGGCCCCACCGATTCTTTCTATCCGGAGCCACCGAGTTCAGTTGACATAGCCACTGCCAGAAACCCTAATCAATTCGGTCTCACCGATAGGGATATCGGTCTCACCGAGATGGGCTTGCAAACTCTCTGTTACCTGTTGCAATATTTTCGGTCCCACCGAGATATGCAATCGGCCCCGCCGAGTTTGTTTGGCCAACTCTCTATTTCGCTTATTACCCAAATCGGTCCCACCGAGTTTGAGTAATCGGTCAAACCGAGTTTTGGATTTACCCTAACCCTAGCACATTGGTCCCACCAAGTTGATCCAGTCGGTCCCACCGAAAACCCTAACGGTCACTAGATTTGCTGAATCGGTCTGACCGAGTTTATCAATTCGGTCCCACCTAGATTGGCAAGTTGTGTGTAACAGTTAGATTTTGTGTGGAGGCTATATATACCCCTCCACCCACTCTTCATTCGTGGAGAGAGCCATCAGAACATACCTACACTTCTAATACACATTTTCTGAGAGAGAACCACCTACTCATGTGTTTAGGCCAAGATATTCCATTCTCACCATATGAATCTTGATCTCTAGCCTTCCCCAAGTTGCTTTCCACTCAAATCTTCTTTCCACCAAATCCATATCCTGTGAGAGAGAGTTGAGTGTTGGGGAGACTATCATTTGAAGCACAAGAGCAAGGAGTTCATCATCAACACATCGTTTGTTACTTCTTGGAGAGTGGTGTCTCCTAGATTGGCTAGGTGTCACTTGGGAGCCTCCGACAAGATTGTGGAGTTGAACCAAGGAGTTTGTAAGGGCAAGGAGATCGCCTACTTCGTGAAGATCTACCGCTAGTGAGGCAAGTCCTTCGTGGGTGATGGCCATGATGGGATAGACAAGGTTGCTTCTTCGTGGACCCTTCATGGGTGGAGCCCTCCGTGGACTCGCGCAACCGTTACCCTTCGTGGGTTGAAGTCTCCATCAACGTGGATGTACGATAGCACCACCTATCGGAACCACGACAAAAACATCCGTGTCTCCAATTGCGTTTGAATTCTCCAAACCCTTCCCTTTACATTCTTGCAAGTTGCATGCTTTACTTTCCGCTACTCATATACTCTTTGCATGCTTGCTTGATATGTATTATGTTTGTTAAACTTGTGCCAAAATTCCACTTCAACTTAAAGAAATTAAAAACTGCAACTTTTGGTACTTAGTGTCTAATCACCCCCCCTCTAGACACCTCTTCTCGATCCTTTTAGGGGAGCAGCAAGCAGGCGGCCACGTGGCTGGGTGCCGCTGGGTGAGGCATGGCGTGGCCAGAGGCTGGCGCGGTCGGGCGGAGGCAGGCACGAGCGGTAGCAGGAGGGGCTGCGCAGGCGCGCGCGGTGGCGGCAGGCAACGGTAATAGCGGGTGCGGTTGGCTGTGCAGGCGCCCGGCCAGGTGAGGAGGGCACGATGGGGCATGGCGCGGACGGCGCGGGTCGCGGCCAGGTGCAGTTGGGCACGCGCAGGGGCACACGGGGGCGCAGTTACACGAGACAGAGGGGCCGCGGGCAGCTGCGAGACGCGGCCGGAAGCACGGCGAGCGCAGCTCTGGGCAAGATGATGTGCGGCGGCCTACGGAGTGTAAAACAAAGGGGGCAAGAGGAGAAGCAACGGCGAAGCTCATAGTGAGGACGAAGGGCGCTCAAAGGAGGCTTGAAGACGACGATCCTCGGCGGGGATCCACGACGACCAAAGGTGGAAGGCGGAGCCGATCCCGTCGATGTAGGGCTCTGTGCTCGAGTCCGATGGCACAGGCGATGTGGCAGACTGCGAAGGTTCTCCCCGACGTGGTCTCCGGCGAGGGAGAGCGCGGTGGCCGCGTCCATGGCATCGGCACGGCGACAGATGCGCACGAGTGCTCGTGCGAGATGGAGAAGGGAGAGGAAGTGAGAGGAGAGTGGGCGAGATAGGGGAAATCAAGGCGCCAGGGGGGCGGCCTTATCCTCCCGTCGGTGGCATACGGGGCGCAGTGCCGGGTCCGGCGGGGACGATCGGGAGGCCCCTCCCGGTCGGTCCTACAGGGGAGGAGAGGGAGAGACGACCCGGGGAAGGGTTGGGCCGGTTGGTCCAGTTGGGCTGCCTTGGCCTTTTGGGCCAAGGGGCCCAGGGGGTCTTTTTTTCTTTTCACCTTTTCTCCTTTTAGGTTTCTGTTTTCTTTTTGTTTTATTAAAATAGAGAAAGAGGGAAAAGTTTGGGCTACCAAAATACCTTGAAAAAGGTGGGACTAGACCACTTAAATTCTTTGTAGTATTTGGCACTGCCACAAATAGTTTGAGGGACAATTGAAACCAATTGGAATTTTCACAAATAAAATAGCATTTTAAAAATGCTGAAATAGCACGGTTCTAATCGCTAAAGTCCATCTTGGCTTGGAGGTGATGTTGGTCCCCTCAACAATTAAATGTTATAGAATTTTGGGTCAAAGATGAACTATTTTGCAACAACTTTCGTGCAACTTCATAATTCACTTGCGAATTGAGTTTGACTTGAAAGTGGAAATTTCAAAGGATATTTGAATCAAAGGTGATCAAGCACTGTTTAGTAAAATGATTAGCTTAATCACAGTGGGTTACTGTAGCATGACACTGGGGATGTTACAACTAACCATGCTGAATAACTATTAAAGATTATATTAACTCATATCAATGACATAATCAGCTACCGAGCAATAATAAGATATCTCAAATAGCAACACGTTGTCAAAACAACCATGATATAATATGACAATAGTGGTATCTCGCTTGCCCTTTCCGAGATCACAAAACATAAATGCAGAGCACCTCCGTAGTCCAAGCAACAACTAAACATTGTAATTCATGGTAGAAAAGATCCAGTCATGATGCACCCAACATTAGCTACACAATGTGCATAAGTCATGACAGCAGTGCTCTCAGTTTCTGGCGCTTGTTTTAGAAGATGATGACACAACATAAAAGTAAATAGATAGTCCCTTCGCAGAGGGAAGCAGTGATTTGCAGAGGTGCCAAAGCTCAAAATTTTAAAACAGAGGTAAATTATATTTTGAGACATGCACCCTTCTCATTTACTTCACGACTATCAATTATCAATATCTTCCATGCTAAGCACGCTAGTGGCGGTTCCTAAGCGATAAAATTAAAGGTCTTTTACTCCACTGGGAGTTTTTATTTGATTATTTGTAAGTCTTTTCTGTTTGCAGTTTGGGACTGGGCATCCCTATTACCGCCCTTTTCTCGTGCGATGGCGAGTGAATAAACACTCGACCTGAGAATAAACCACTTGGCATGGAAGATACCGACCACCTCCTGTCGTTCCATGAACAATCCAAGCACACAAAAGGATAATTTTTTAGAAGTTTTTAGAGGTGGCACATGCAAATTTACTTAGGACGGCAGGGTAATACCGCATATAGGTAGGTATGGTGGACTCATCTAGAATAACTTTAGGTTCAAGGTTTTTGATGTAAAACTAGAATTCCCACTTAGTACATGCAAAGGCTAGCAATTAGATTGAGAAGCGGCCAGCTAGAGAGCAACAAAGGTCATGAACATGCATTATGCATAAGTAACATTGGACAGTAGCATGAGTAGGATATGATCACTATGAACATCAATATCATAGAGGCTAAGTTGTCTTTGATTCAACTACATGCATGAACATGTGCCAAGTCAAGCCACTCGAACATTCAGAGGAGGATACCATATCATCATACTACATCACAATCATTTTAACGCAATGTTGATATCCAAGATAAATCATTATCCACTCCCAGCTACTTACGCATGGCATGAGAAACTATAATCTCAAATTGTCATTGCAAACATGTTTAATCACAATGGGCTAAATCATGGATACTAGGTTAAACATATTTACACAAACAGAACAAGTCGAATTCGTACCAATTTCTCCCTGCCATGACTAGTTCATCGAATATCGTCAATATTGCCTTTCGCTTGCACGACCGAATGATATGAAAATAATAGTGCAAGAGTGCCATGGACTAAGCTAGAATCTGCAAACATTTTATTCAACGGGAGAAGATAAAGTAAAATGGGCTCTTTATTAGTTCAACATTTATTCACATGAGAGCCACTCAACATTTGATGTGCCTTAGAGGTACCCCCTGCCCCCGTATATAAAGGAGGGATAGGGGAGGAGGCCGGCCTAGGGGGCGCGCCAAGTGGGGGGAATCCCACTTGAACTCCTAGTCCTATTCACCCCCCCCCCTTCCTTCCATCGGAGGTGAAAACGGGGAAGGAGAGGGAGAGGGAGAAGGAAAGGGGGGGGCACGGCCCCTCCCCTAGTCCAATTCAGACTCCCCATGGGGGGGCAACACCCCTTGTGGGCTGCCTTGCCTCTCCCCTATTGTAACACCCCGGATATGATTTACCTAATATGTAATCCAACTCTTGCCGTTTCCGGCGTTAAGTTATTTTATTTTCTCGGGTTCGGGTTTTTGTCTCCGTGTGTTTGTTCTCGTTGTCATGCATTTTATATCATGTCATCATGTGCACTGCATTTGCATACGTGTTCGTCTCATGCATCCGAGCATTTTCCCCGTTGTCCGTTTTGCATTCCGGCGCTTCGTTCTCCTCCGGTGGCCATTTCTACCTTTCTTTCATGTGTGGGGATTAAACATTTCCGGATTGGACCGAGACTTGCCAAGCGGCCTTGGTTTACTACCGGTAGACCGCCTGTCAAGTTTCGTACCATTTGGACTTCGTTTGATGCTCCAACGGTTAACCGAGGGACCGAAAAGGCCTCGTGTGTGTTGCGGCCCAACATCCTTCCAATTTGGCCCAAAACCCACCTAAACCCTCTCCATCATCTAGAGCGTTCGATCACGATCGCGTGGCCGAAAACCGCACCTCATTTGGACTCTCCTAGCTCCTCCTATGCCTATATATAGTACGCCCCCCTCCAAAATTCCCGGTGAAACCCTAACCCCCTTCTCCCACCGCGCGCCGGACAACGTCCGCCGGCGCCGGACATGTCCGACCCACCCGCTAGCGCCATGTGGCATCTCCCCATTCGCCGAACCTCCGCGCCCACATCGCCGCGGATCCCGCCGGCCCGCGGAGCCCGTCCCGGGCCCCCGAGGCCCATCGGCCATCGCCCGCCGCCTGGGAGTCGCGCGCCGCCCCCGTGCCCTCGCCTCCATCTCC